>NC_061831.1:188654-196154 GCF_019202785.1 Penaeus chinensis
TACCCCCCACCTACTTGCTTAGGTGTATCTTGGTGGGAGAGGGAGTAGTTTAGCTGAGATGCCAATTATAACCCCCTCCAGCAGGATTAGCCCTGCCTAGTGTGGGCAGCAATGCTGAGCAGCAATGCATGGACCTGCTCACTACACCAGGGTATACTCCCGTGAGCATGGGCTTGAGTATCAGAAGTGCATATATGTGTGATTATTTGGCACTTGACTGAGGTGCCATCGCTTGAATTGTTTTTTTAATGCATAGTTTACCTGGCGGATCTTCTGTCGAGTGGCTGATTATACTAGTCGCTTTATGGTAACCATGTTTAAACCTCCATGATTTTGTGATGTACTTACATACTGACGGTTTGGCTATTCCATAGTGAATTTACTTGAGGGAAAACTATAATCCCCGTGCGATTTGGCACTGTGGATATGGGGACAGGTGCTTGTCATTTTCTAAAGATTTCGTAATTCGGTATTCTTTTTCTGGTGGGGGGAAGGGGCGGTGAATATTATCTTCTTTTTTTTAACGCTATTTATATCTGCTGTGGCACACTCGATGAGTACTGGGACCTTATGAACCTAGTATTCCTAGTTAGCACTTTCTGTAATTCCTTTTAGTTTAAAGGGTCTACATATGTTTGGTTCGATATCAAATTTTATAGACTTATGAGACGTTTGGATGAATTATTATTTCTATTTTAATTGGAATGTAAGCCCTATATATTCACGAATCTTTTTCTCTCATGTAGCACTATCACAGATCACTTCTCACTCGTAATTTCCAGTACTTATTATCACTGACCTAACCACGACACCTCTTTTACTCATTGCCAGATACTCCCATATCACACACACACACACACACACACACACACACACACACACACACACACACACACATATATGTGTTATTTTTTAAAACTACAATGCAGTAGTCGCTCACCACTATCGTATCTACTGTAGACTCACCCAATATCTGCACGTGTGTGTACTCATGTACGCGCGCGCGTATGTGTGTGTATGAATACACACATGGACGCACATGCACATACGCACGGATTTGCATATATTGTTCGAGTCTAACATAGATACGATAGTGGTACCCGTCTGTTGCTTTGTACTTCAGTCAGTGTATGGTCAAAGGCTATGGGAATCCACTCTATACAAACTCATCCCGATATATATATATATATATATATATATATATATATATATATATATATATATACATATACATATACATATATAAGCACTTCGGTGCCAGATGCATCGCTCTAAGCCTGAATTCTCTGCCACAGCCTCTCGCTTACGGCTCGCCAGGGAGGTTTTGGACTGCAGCAAATGGACGTGAGAAACACCATCCTGGGCGACCGCTGCCCCTCCGTCCCGAACTGTAACCTCAGAAACAAGTACCGCACAGCCGACGGATCCTGCAACAATCCACGCCAACCCACGTGGGGCCAGAGCAACACTCCAGTGCAGAGAATTCTGCCAGCACGCTATGACGATGGTAAGAATACTGGTATACCTTAGTGTGTGTGTGTGTGTGTGTGTGTGTGTGTGTGTGTGTGTGTGATTGCCACGATGGTCCAGTGGTTAGAGCACTGACTCCGACCTTCGTGGTCCCGAGTTCAATTCCCCGTTGCGGCGGATGTAAAAATGCCTGCGCTCTGGCTGTTGGCTCGAGCCCGAGAAAATTACATATCGCCTTATCGCCTTGAGATGTCAAACGCAGGTGTCGTAGGGGAAGTCACCGCCGTGGCACAGGCGTTAGCACGCATAACCGCGGTTGATTAGGTAGAATATCCAATCAGGCAAGGGTGACACTGCCATATAACCTCTCAATAACGAATTGAGAGAGGCCTATGTTCTGGAGTGGAATGAATGGCTCTTAAAAAAAAAAAAAATATATATATATATATATATATATATATATATATATATGTATGTATATATATATGTACATATATATATTATATATATAAATAAATATATATATATACATATATATATATATACATATATATATATATATATATATATATATATATATATATATATATCAAAGTGATGTTGAGAACGACCGTGGGCCCTTGTGGTGGTGAGGAGGTAGTAGAGGGGGCAGGGACTCCAGGCACCTGGTGATGTGTTGCGTCATCCCACTGGCGGTTGGGTGAAAGATTTTTTTCTTTGTTCTTCCTCTACCTGTTCTTGATATAGCTTCTCCACGCTTCTCATCTCAGGAACCGATGCCTCAGCACTGTTGGGGATGTGTTGGCGTGGTGCCGGGCGTGGTGCCGGGCGTGGTGCCGGGCGTGGTGCCGGGCGAGGGGGAGCTGGCTCGGCGGCAAGTTCGTGGGTCAGCTGGCTAGGGGCGGGTGGAGAGGGAGGGGAGGGGACATCGCGGGGGGAGAGTGAGGTGGGGTGCTCGCAGGGGTGGTGGGCACAGGCGTAGAGGTTGTATGGGGGGGGGGGGAAGGTTGTGTGAGCGTTCATGATTTTGCAGGATGGAGGTATAAGACTTTCTCACAGGGGGAGGGGATGCGAAAGGGAAGGGTTGGTAGGAGGACTGGTCGTGGGCAGGGGAGGGGAGGGAGGACGGGGTTTGGAGGGAGTGGGTGAATCTGCTGCGAATGATGCTTCCTCTCCGCATCCCTGCTTCTGAGTAGGCATCACATCTTAGCTAAGCAATTTGTTGATGGTAGACTGCTGGTCACAGAACATTCCAATCACCAAGTCGATCTTGTTTTCGATATCTTGATTGAAAATAGCTGGTTCGTTGTGTGTCTGGATGCCTTGACTTGGTTTGTGAAAAAAATCAAAAAGGGTGTGGATTTTTTTGGTGGTGACCAATCTGTTTTTGGAATGTTTGTTTATATCACTGCGAGCACTATTTTTTTTTTTTTACTGTTCAAACACTGATCAATCATTGTATGCACGATGTCCATTATCATCCTTTTAATGTCAAGTGTCGTGTTCCTTGGTTTTATACATTCCGATATGTCTAAAACGATGTTGTGAGCCTGATCAATTTCTCCAGGGCTGTTATTCTTTATATGGTTGCACAAGACCATCCATGCCCATGCTTTGTTGCGATAAAGCAAAGGATGGTGTTCAGCACTATTGTTATGTTACCTATTTGATACACTGCTTTTTTATTGTAATCACCGTTGTCAATGTCGTCACTGTTGTCACTGGATGCACTGTTTTCATTGCTATGTTTGGAAGGGTGTCAGGGTTGCTAAATAGCCCTGTACCCAGGGCAGAGGGGCCCGGCTGTAGAGAGGGTGCCCATTATCATGGGCGGGGGGGCGGGGGGGGGCAGCTTTGGCCCGCGCTGCCGTGGGCCTGTTACCTTTGGCGGAAGCCTCGTTACCCTGGGGAGGGGGTACTATACCCTGGATCAAGGGTCCCCGTTCACTTTGGGGAAAAGAGCTCGAGCTAGCTGCCCGAGGAAACACCGGGGAAGTCCCCTGGCTGGCCCCTCCAACCCGGGGAGGGTCGTCAGATTGTCTTCTGACTTTGCGGGACCATGAGATGGCATGTCTGCTGAGCTATTTGCTTGTGGCAAAGAAGAGACAAAGACACGTCTAATCGCTACGGCGGCTTGATTCCTGTGTGTGTGTGTGTGTGTGTGTGTGTGTGTGTGTGTGTGTGTGTGTGTGTGTGTGTGTGTGTGTGTGTGTGTGTGTGTGTGTGTGTGTGTGCATATCTGCTTATCTATATATTTCTCTATATATAATGTATATATATATATATATATATATATATATATATATATATGACAATGAGTAAGAGAAGTGTGGTTATTGACAATAAGTGCTAAAATATACGAGTCAGAAGTGATCTTTGATAGTGCTATATAAGAACTAAAATGAGTGGCAGAAAGGCCAACGAGGAACACTAGGCTTCTTTACTATGTTACATAAGTTCATAAGGTCCCAATGTTCATCGAGAGTGCCACAGTAGATGGAAACAGCGGTAAAAAAAAAAGTTAATAATCACCCTTCACACACAGAAAAAAACTTCCAAATTACTAAAGCATTACACAATGCCAAGCACCACCGGCCGAGGGCGCACGCCGGTTGGCTTAACATCTGTTGAGGAATGCGACATCTCTCCGAAAACTTGCCAGATACAAAATCACCTTTCTAACTCCCTCTAACCTCAAATCTCATCCTTACCCATTCCAATATCACCCTAACTCCTCTCCTCTCATACCACCCGCCTCCTTCCTTCAGCTCTTTTGATGCAAGTCTACAATTTATACACATTATAATGCATGAGCTCATTATGATGGAGTGCTTATGTGCACTCATGCAAACACTGTTCAAACGTTTGTGCACGAGTATGAGTGCGTATGCACGGAAGTGCGCACATCTATATGTGTGTGTACGTGTCGTTGCGTATGTGTGTGCAAGAGAGGCATTACATTGCCTATCTATATGCGCATATGTGGGGCATGTGTATGCAAGTATGTGTGTGTACTTGCACGTACGTAGATGGGACATGCATATATATATATATCTATCTATCTATCTATATATATATATATATATATATATATATATATATATATATATATGCATATCTGTAAGTACAGCTATATGTAATACATTTAAAGGTATGTATGTATATATGTGGGTGGACACAAATGTGTACTCACAAACGCTTGTGCGCATACACATGCGCGTGAGCATGTATGGTTATATATATATATATATATATATATATATATATATATATATATATGTGTGTGTGTGTGTGTGTGTGTGTGTGTGTGTGTGTGTGTGTATGTGTGTGTATGTGTGTGTGTGTTAAGATATGTATTAATGTGTGTGTTTTCATGTTCATGGCGGTACATATGATATGCGCATATATCTATATGCGTATCCATATGCATAGGAAAATGTGTTAAGATGTATGCGTGCATGTGCACAAAAATGAACATATGCGCAGTACTTAGGGCGTGTGCGGGTGAACAACTATGTCTGCATTAAGTGTACGTACGCATAAATGAAAACAATCTATAAAATATAATCACACATATATGCACTTCTGTCCATGCTCATGGGATATAGCGAACAGACCCGTGCGTTGCTGCTCATTAGTCCACAGTAGGCAGGGCTAACCTTGCTGGAGGGGCCTATCAGTAGCATCCCGGCTAAAATACTCCCCCTCCCACCAAGATACACCTAAGCCAGTAGGTGGGAGGTAACTCGGCTGCCTACCTCACAATCAAAAACCATGACTGCACAAACAGAGCAACGGCCCTCAATTGCCGGAAGCGAAGGAGCACCTGGTTACGGCGGCGATCAGGATCGCTCCGGAGCAGAGGGTGCTAAGAATCCCCGGTCAAGAACAGGCCGCCCTACGTTGATGAACCTTTGCACATATAATATAAGGACCTTGAGAATTGGATCCGACTTACAAGCATTACTCTCATTAAGTGGGATGTTGTAGGACTGTGTGAAGTTAGAAGACTAGGCGAAGAACAGAAAATACTAAATGATGGACACGTGCTCTATTGGAGAGGTAAACTCCAGGGTAACAAGAAGAAAGTAATGGTAGGTTTCTTAATTTATAAGCGTTTAGAAAAGAATATCGAGGATTTCTATAGCATAAGCGAAAGAGTGGCTTCAGTAACAATACACTAAACAATAGGTACAACTTAAAGTTTGTTCAGATCTATGCTCCAACCTGCATCCATAGTGATGAAGAAATAGAGAGCTTCTATGAAGATGTTCACTTAGCCAGCGAGAGAGTAAAAATCCATTTCACAATAGATTTTAATGCCAAAATTGGTAAAATGACAGGGAATCGCGGAATAGGCACTTGGAATGAACGAGGACAAATGCTAGTCGATTTTGCGGAGGCTCGATCACTTAATAACAAGAAAACATTATGGGAAAAAAGCCCAGAGTGGAAATGGACATGGAAGTTGCCATCTGAAAACAAAAAAGAAATTGACTTCATAATTTTAAATTAAATAGACGCGATATAGTAAGACACGTGGAAGCTATTAATAAAGTAAATTTTGGCAACAACTATAGAATGGTCAGAGCCCGAATTAAATTACAACTCAGAAGGGAAAGGAACAAATTCATACAAAAAACACAGCCAAATTTATCTAACTTGAAGACCAGAGCAACAAAATTTAGCCTTAACATTCGAAGCAGATATTCACTGCTCAGCGGCGAGCATCTCAACATTAACCAAATTAACAAACAGTTCAATGACATAATAAGGGAAGCTGCACTTGAAGTAAGCTCCAGCAAGCTCTCGATAAAACCAGAACAGCTTATGCAAAAATGTAGGTCATAAAACTATCGTCAAACAGGAACAAAATTGAATTAGCTGAACATACAAAGACTATAAATAAGAAGAAAAGAGATGTATGGAAATTCAATACTCAAATAATAAATGAAAGAGTAATCTTAGGTACCAGCATGAAAACAGCTAAAAGGTGACTGGGAATGTGGAGAAATCAAATGTATGCAATAAAAAAACGGAAAAGAGACATATAATAAGAATGAAATCATAATAGTGGGAGATTTTACAGAGATCTATACAACTCAAATTAACTGCCATGTATTGAAACGAACGCGGTAACTAGAGACGTACCTAACTTCACAACAGAAAAAATGAAAAGAGCGCTTAAAGGCATGAGGAGAGGGAAAACACCGGGTGAAGACAGAATTAGTATAGACTATATAATAGATGCAGAAGAAATTGCAACAGTGAAACATTTTTTTTTTTTTTTTAACAAATGCTTCCTCAACGGAAAAAAAACAACAACACGGAAACGGGAGATAGAAAGGATAAAAAAAAAATGTCGACCCTTAAGCCTCCTTTCAGTTATTTAAAAACTGTTCACAAAGGTCAACAAAGCTCGCATCTCTGAAAGTCTGGATTCTAACAAGCCTAGTGAAGAGGAAGGCTTCTGCAATGGATTCTCAACAACAGACCACATCCACACGCTTACCCAAATAATAGAAAAAAAAGAAAAAAAACGAATATAGGAAACCTCTGTATACGGCTCTCATGGATTACGAAAAGGCATTTAACTCTGTACAAATACCAGCAGTACTAGAAGCTATTCGAAGAGGAGTAGAGGAGGTATATTGTAAAATATTTGAAGATATATACGTAGATGGGACAGCAACCATGAAACTCTACACGAAAACCGATAAAATAACACTTAAAAAAGGTGTTAGAAAGGGCAATACCATCTAGCTGGAATATGTATATATATATATATATATATATATATATATATATATATATATATATATATATATATATATATATATATATAAATATATATAAACATAGACCAGTATATATATACATATATATACATACACCTGTATATATATACATATATATATATATATATATATATATATATATATATATATATATATTTACATATATATGTATATACATATATGTGTGTATATATATATATATATATATATATATATATACATATATACATAT
>NC_061831.1:203654-208654 GCF_019202785.1 Penaeus chinensis
ATACATACATACATATATGCAGATATTCACACACATATATATATATATATATATATATATATATATATATATATACACACATACATATGTAAGTATTGATGGTTGGTAGGGGCGCTCACCATGCATCACCAAGTGTATGTTAACCTACAGGTCAGGAAGTGACTATCACAAATTTATTCAACTTCGCTGGGTGGTGACCATATAACTGGGGTAACGGGGGAATTCTGGCCCCAGGGAGTATTGCGTCCCTGCCCCTTGCTAGCAGACAGCCCGACCCTATAAAAACTTACACCAGCAGGCAAACCAAGAAAGGAGAGAAGGGGTCGGAGTCATGCCGGAGGAGGTGACTCCGACCCCGATTTGCGGCTGGGGGTTCCTGATACCTGGTTCGGCGTCCCGACCAATGGTTTATCCGATCAGGATGCCAAGCCTGGCAGATGGGTGCAGGGGGAAGCCCTCCCAGGGAATCCTGCACCCTGAGGTTACGTGGTGGGGGGATGGCCCCCACTCTTCCTCCTCGGGGGGATTGCCTGATTGTGCCGAGGCGTCGCCCGGCCGAAGGCCCACAAATGGGGTCAATCTGCGGCGAGCGGGCCGTGTAGCGGCTTGGAACATCCTAAGTCTCTCGGAGGATGATTGACTGCCTTGGTTGTCGGGGGAGCTGGGGAGGCTGGGGATTGCCGTCGCTGCTTTCTCTGAGGTGCGAGGGTCTGGTAATGGCGAGACCCGTAGTGTGGGTTATACCTACTACTGGTCTAGCTGTAGCAATGATGCGCCTTAGGGAAGTTGTAGTGGCTGTTTCTGACCGCTTCCGCTCTTCAGTCATGTGAGAATGAAGCACACTCTGGACTTCATCTCTCTAGTGGCTGTTTGCACTCCTACTGGGGAAGAGAAATAGATGTTCTACACCAGACTTAACTCTATAGTGGGTCATTGTGACTTCAATGCAGTCACTGGCACTGAAAGGGTAGGATACGAGATATGCATCGATCCCTAGGCTCATACTTGGCAAGATCTAGGAGGCTGAGGATTGCGGGTTCGTGGTACCAGAAACGAGATTTATACCGCTGGACTTGGTATTCCAATACTAGCAGCATAAATAAAGTGATCGACCATATTCTTGTGGATACTTGCTGGAGGATCCTTCAGAGTGCTAATTTTTTTGCTACTGTCCACAGACTTATTATTGCAACACTAAGGCTCTGCTTCAGATCTATATGCATCCCTAGATCTCACCAGCAGGTGTTTCATCTCGAGAGGCTCAAGAGTGAGGAATCCTTTTGAAGTGCTTGGAACTCTACAGGGCCCTGCTGAACTGTGGGATACTTTTAAGCGGGAAACCCTGTCAGCTGCTGAGGAGTGCCTTGGGGTCCAACCTCAAGTGTTCAGCATGTTGTCTCGGACAAGACACTGAACACTATAGAGATGAGTCATGCTGCCAGACTGATAGGAATCATGTTCTGCACAGGCAGCTGTCTCGCTCTGGTAGAGCCTCTTTGAGAATGGAGCAAGAAAGGTACGTTAGGGACATCGTAGAGGTGTTGGAAAGTCATTTTGCCCAAAATAACCAACCTGCTTTTCAAGTCCTGAGGGAACTCTGGTCGAAGTCCATCTCTCAATTGGGCTTAGTGAGGGCAGAGGATGGTCACGATGTGTCGGAGCCGGGTGAGTATAGGGCCCGCTGGGCTGAGTGCTTGGAGCAACTGTATAAAGTAGATTCTCCAACTTCATGACTCTCCTAGACTGGCACACAGCCACTAGTGGCTGATCCACCAATCAGTGAGGCACGACCTTCATCCGAAGAGGTGAGAAGGGCGGTCTCTAGACTGATTGGGCTGAGTGGAAAGGCTGCTGGTGTCTATGGGATAGCTGCAGAGTTGTTGAAGGCTGGTGGAGAAGCCATGATCTGTGGCTTGCATGCAGTCTTGTCTTCCGTTTGGGAGATTGGTACCATTCCTCCTGACTGGAGAAGGGGCTTGGTCATCCGTATCTGGAGAGGGAAAGGGGACCAAAGGGACTGGCAACTATAGAAGTATTACATTGCTTAGTGTACTAGGCAAGGTCCTCGCTCATCTGCTCTTGGCGCGAGTGCACAACCACATTTTACAAGCAAAGAGACCTGAGCAATCTAGTTTTACACCCAAGAAATCAACTGTAGACTGCATCTTAGCACTTCACGTTTTTGTGGCATGCCGACTTCATATTCAACAAGGTACGCTTGCAACTTATGCTGATCTCAAGAAGGTTTTCGACTCAGTGCATCGGGAGAGTCTCTGGAGAGCCTACTAGGTCTCGGTGAAATCCCCCCTCTGTGATTATTGATTTGCTGTCTGGCCTGTATACAGATACCAAGAGTGCTCTCAAGTGTAGGGGCGGGGAGGCTTCTATGCCGTTTTCCCGGTGTCTGCCGGAGTGAGACAGATATGTGTCCTGGCCCAAACCCTTTTCAATACTTGTATGGACTGGATACTTGGCCGTGCCGTGGACCGTAGTTCATGTGGGGCATTAACTGGAAATTTCAAGGTCACAGACCTTGACTTTGCCAATGATGTAATGATCCCAGCGGAGACATTGGAGGTCCTGGAAATAGCACTCAAGGCACTGCATGAGGAGGGGAAGCCGTTGGGTCTCTCAGTCAACTGGACCAAGACCAAGGTTCAGGAATTTGGGGACTTGTTGGATGTTGATGTTCAGTTTGTGCATGCCTGTGCTGAGAACATTGAGGTCTTGGATTAGCTTCATTTATCTTGGCAGTGTAGTGCAGAGCGACAGAGGTTCTGAATGGGAAGTCACTCAACGACTCGGTCTGGCCTATGGCGTTATGGACTCACTCAATAGGTGTATTTGATGCTGTCGGTATTTGACTAGGACTAAGAGCAAGCTCTTTAGAGCACTGATGATCCCAGTCTTACTCTTCAGTTATGAGACTTGGACAGTGAACAGTACTCTGGAGGCCTGTCTTGACTCCTTTCGTACTAAGTGTCTTTGCAGAATACTCTGGATACTCTGAGAGACTGAGTCAAGACCTATTACCAGTCTGATACGAGAGAGCTATCTTCAGCACTATGGGCATATGGCTCGTTTTCCTTAGGATGATCCGGTTTATAGGGTCCTCTCCAAGAGGGTTGACCCAAGCTGGAGAAGACTAATGGGAAGGACAAGGAACTCTTGGCTGAAGTAAGTCGATCAGTTCTGCCAAGATGTGCTGGTGGTGGGAAGAAATGCTGCATGGAGGCTTGCTCTGAGGGACACCAAGAGATGGAGCCAAAGGCTGGGTGCAGCAAAGCGCAGTCATGCATATGCCCCCTTATGAGGAAGATATATATGTACACATATATTCATATTTATATATACACACACACACACACACACACATATATATATATATATATATATATATATATATATATATATGCATATATATACATATATTCATATCTATATATATATGTACATATATATATATATATATATATATATATATATATATAGTTTATATATTTAAACTTATGTGTAAACATATTCTACTCTTCGTGTTTACGTGTTTTTACATGTGCCACTGTGCTTGGAGGATTTGTCAGGCTCCCTAAGCCGCTTCTCCCACAGGCGACTCGCGCGTGAATGAGCAGCCGGGCTTGACGGCCATCCACACCCTCTGGTTGAGGGAGCACAACCGCGTCGCCCGCACGCTGCAGCAGCTCAACCCTTCCTGGCCGGACGAGGCCGTGTTCCAGCAGGCGCGCAGGATCATCGTTGCCGAAATGCAACACATCACCTACAACGAGTGGCTGCCCATCATTGTCGGTGAGCCCACAGCCTCCATCTGTCCTCTCTATCTGCCCCCCCCCCCCCCCATCTTTCTTTTCCCTTTCCCATCCTCTCGAATCTCTAATCCAGTAATCAGTAGTTCTTTTGTTGATTTTTAAATGGAAATTCATCCACATATCCGTTAAATCTGATGTTATCTCACGCTGAGGAGACTAAAGTTAAACCTGTTGCAGGGCCCAATTTCATGCGAGAATTCGGCATCAATGTGAGGAACAGCGGATTCAGCTTCGATTACAACCCCAACATAAACGCCAACATGAACAACGAATTTTCTACCGCTGCCTTCCGCTTCGGACATACATTGGTACAGGGGACGCTAAGGTAAGAGAAGAGAGCTCAGTATAATCAGCACACACACACACACACACACACACACACACACACACACACACACACACACACACACACACACACACACACACTCACTCACTCACCTGTGCTTGTGTTTCTCTGTCTGTCTCTCTGTCTCTGTCTGTCTGTCTGTCTCTTTCTCTATATATATGTATATATATGTGTATGTATGTATATATATATATATTTGTATATATATATGTGTGTGTATGTATATATATATATATATATATATATATATATATATATATATATATATATATATATATATATAATGTGTATATACACATGTGTATATACACATATATATATTTACATATATATATATATATTATATATATATTGTCATAATAAGTACTGTGCCATTTTGGTCATCTGGATCTGGCCTTTCGTGACGACATCGATGTCATTACTCGCATGAGAAACGTAGAGGTTTCCTCCTTCGTTGTATTTGTGTCTCGGTGAATACTGATCTAACGAAAGGAATCAATAATAACTAAAGCCATTTTGGTTTCAACTCTATTTCCTGAAAAGTAGAATTTGTCATGATCACTGTTCTAACTTATTCGAAAAATTGATGTATAATGAGTTTCCTAATGAAGCCACACATTTCCGGAAAAAAAACAAACTCGTAAGGGAATGCAGACTCTTACAATAATAATGATATCACACTATTTCTTTTGCAGACTGTTCTCTGGAGACGGATCTGTGAGCACTATTCAGCTGCGTGACCACTTCAACTCGCCTCACCTGATATCCCGACCAGGCATGCTGGATCCCATTGTAAGGAGCTTCACGCAACTCGCCATACAGAAATTCGA
>NC_061831.1:218654-221154 GCF_019202785.1 Penaeus chinensis
ACCATGTCACACGATACACTAAAAGGTGTGTGTAACAAGGATTTCATTAGCTCCATAAACATTTCTATATATCTATATCTATCTATATATTTCAATATAAGTATATATATATAGTATACAGTGTGTGTGATTGTTAGCTATATATCAATATATTTAGTCTGCAGTAAATAGTTTGTTACCTTGCCTCGAAAAAAAGAAATATAGAAAAAAAGTACTAAAGCCAAAATCCGCATTGCTCCGCATTCGCAGCCCAGTGACGTCGAACGAAGTGCGAGTCTTCCATTGCTTTTCTTTTAGGAATGGCGACTCTAGAAATTCTAATGGAAGGGGGACAAAAGGCTTTTAGTGAGGTCACGCATTTTTTGTTAATGTCACATAATTCTGTTTTGATTTTGGTGATATGAATAACTTGTAGTTTACAACGACAATGTTCAACCTTAAAATTTACAGGGCAGCTTGGAAGTGCTAGCTTTACAATGGAGAGCATTTGTCTGCCTTTCCCTTGCCGATGCGCCATGTACCTGGTCCGACAAAAGCTGACACAAAGGAAAGAGACGTCCCTTGCCGGTCAATAGCACAAGCGTTTTAGTGTGGCAAAGATCCGGGCTATTTTTGCCCGGCTTATCACGGTGATAGTGTGTGTGAATAGATAGATTATTGTAACAATTTCATATTATATGACGAATAAAAAAGAGGTGAAACAGTAAGGAAAAGATCTTAGGATCATATCCCGTCTCATATTTATTTCTGTTGACTCGTAACACCTTCACCATACCTGCTTATGGGCACACACATATCCTTATGGGCAGACTGCCTGTAAAGTAATTCCACTTTCGAAATGTCCCTTAATAACATCTGTGCCTTGAGCCACTGCTGCTCATCTGCGGAATTCGATGACGGGCCGAACTGTCACTCACCGCGCGACAGGATCCATTTGCCAGAGAGCAATTTGCGTTAAACGGCTTATTCATCCCTGCCTCTCGCACGTCCCCAGCCACAGCGTCGGCCCTGAATTTTCATTAGGGTGATGCGATAGGGGGAATAATTTCTTATCTTGCAGGTGCACCGAGCGGCCCGGGAGGCTGTAAACACCTTCGTCTCTGAGAATGATCCAGAAAGCTTCCCACGCGACGCGTTCTGGCCTGAGGTCGTCTTGACTGTACTGAAGATAAAGGCAGGGGCGCTGTCGCCATGATTACGCCGTCCTAGGAAAGCAGCCTTTTTATGATCCCGCCGAAAGCAGCACTTTCACGCGTCGCCCGTAAAACTGTTTCACGAGCTCCTTGCGCTGCAGGCTTCGGGTCATGATGAGAGACTGAATGCATCACACTCAGTTTAGATACAGACGCAGGTGATGTCAACAATCTTACTCGGACACGCAAACCCATTTCTGTCTCACTGGTTTATTACTGCCGTTACTATTCCTATGGCTGCTTCCATATATATAAAAAATCATATTTGCAATATCTTTATCTGATTTATGCCATCTCTGGTGTTTTTGTCATTACGCTCTCAGTATATTGTCAGTATACTGAGATTTGTTATCATTATTATTGTTGTTGCTGTTATTATTATTATTGTTGTTGTTGTTGTTGTTGTTGTTGTTGTTGTTGTTGTTGTTGTTGTTGTTGTTGTTGTTGTTGTTGTTGTTGTTGTTATTATTATTATTATTATTATTATAATTTTTATTATTATCATTATTATGTCAATCTAAGGATAATGATGATGATGATGATGATAATTATAATTATTATTTTCATTATTATCATAACAATCATTATTATTGTTATTATTATCTTCATTATAATAATAATAATAATAATAAATAATAGTATAATAGTAATGATAATAATAATAACAACAATAATATTAAAAGATGATGATGATGATACTGATAATGATAATAATGATAATGATGATAATAATAATAATAATAATAATAATAACAATACTTATAATAATAATAGTATTATTATTATTGATACTAATAATAACAATAATAACAATAATAATAAAAATAATAATAATAATAATAATAATAATAATGATGATGGTAATGATAATAATAATGATAATATTAATAATGCTAATATCGATAATAATAACATTATTATTAATAGCAATAATAATAATAATAATAATAATAATAATAATAATAATAATAATAATAATAATAATAATAATAATAATGATAATAATAATAATAATAATAACCATGACCATGACAATTAAAAATTATAGTAACTGAACACTAGTAATAATGGCAATGATGATAAAGATGAAAATTATAATATCGTTAAGAATAATAACAATACAAATGATAATGACTATAATAATAATAATGATACAATCAATAATAATGATTATAATAATTATAATAATTATCATTATCGTCATCTTTTCTAGCAATTTCCATTATTATAATTACTTTCATTGTTACCAATGATAATAAAAATGAAAATTATAATATCGTTAAGAATAATGACAATACAAATGATAA
>NC_061831.1:241154-243654 GCF_019202785.1 Penaeus chinensis
CAGTCAATGGATATATATAATTGTATATATATGTATATATGTGTTTATATATATATATATATATATAGATAGATAGATAGATATTTAGATATATTTATACTTGCGTGTGTGTGTCTCCCTGGAGACATTGGAGGCCACTGAAGTGTGTCGCATGGCTCGGCTGAATGGCAATCAGGACTCGCATCGCTCTTTGGTGCATACGGCTCGGACACTGCTGAGAAGGGACAATACATTTCATTGCAGTCCGCTCAGTAGATGGCCAGATCATCTCAGATCATGTTGGGATTCGTAAACGTTGGACTGAGTATTTTGAGCAACTGTACCAGGTAGACCCTTCAACAATTAGCTTGGATGCAAGTGGTATTACCTGTGCCAGACCCACCCATCAATGAGGAACCTCCTACCCTAACTGAGGTTAGGATGGCAATTTCCAAGCTGGTGTGGGAAAGCCGCAGGCATATATGATATCCATGCTGAACTGCTGATGGTGAAATAAATGCTGATGGTGAACCTATGGCACGGGGCTTGCATGCAGTCTTGACTGCCGTTTGGCAGTCTGGTACCATTCACCCTGACCTGTTGAGGGCCGCGCTCATCCCTCTCTGGAAGGGAAAAGGGGATCGGTGGGACTGTCGCAACTACCATGGAATTACACTGCTCAGCATACCAGGCAAGATTTTCACCCACATTCTTTAGAAACAGATCCGCAACCACCTACTAAGGTACCAGAGACCGGGGTAATCTGGATTCACTCCTGACAAGTCCACAATAGGCCCTATCCTAGCGCTTCAAGTAATTGTTGAACGTCGTCGTGAGTTCGGTCGTGGGTTGCTTGCAGCCTACATTGACCTCAAGAAGGCGTTTGATTCGGTGCATCGAGAATCGGCATGGGAGATTCTCAGACTTAGAGGAATTCTGACACAGATTATTGGCCTATTAGCAAGCCTATATACCGGTACTGAAAGTGCTGTAAAGTGTGGTGAGGGCCCATCAAACTTCTCTGTTAATTCAGGGGTAAGGCAAGGCTGTGTCCTTGCATCAACACTTTTCAACACCTGCATGGACCATTCAGTTAATCCATGCTTGCAATAAGGATGTTGAAGTCACAGAGAGCTTTGCATACTTTTGTAGTGTAGTCCATATCTCTGGGTTGTCAGACCAAGAAGTCAGTAGACGGATTGGTTTAGCAGCAGGAGCCATGAACTCAATCAACAAGAGCATTTGGAGATGTCGGTACCTATGCAGAAGGACCAAGCTACATGTCTTCAAGGCACATTGCTCGTTTCCCTGTGAACGACCCCACCCCTCAGTTTGTCTCTCTGCGAGACAATCCTGGGTGGAGGAGGCCCGTTGGACGACCTAGGAGGTCATGACTTGGGCAGCTCGCGAGGAATTACAGGTGGGCCGAGGACTGAAGACTCGCCATGACGGACCCTCGTGACTGGAAGCAAAAGGTGGATGCTCCCTCGTGGACGTTAGCCCCTTGATGATGATGATGATGATGAGTGTATATATATATATATATATATATATATATATATATATGTATGTATGTATATGTATATGTATATGTATATATATATACATATACATATATATATGTATGCGTGTATGTATATAATATACATATATATGTATATATATATGTGTATATGTGTGCATATATGTATGTATGTATATTATATATATGTGTGTGTGTGTTTGTGAGTGCACGCGTGCATGCGCATTTGTGTATTTGTTAGTAGGTGTGTATATACGCGTGTATGTATGAGTGTTTGTGAATATGTGTGTGTGCGTGTGTGTGTGTGTGTGAGTAAGTGTATGCGTGTTTTGTGATATATGCGTGCGTGGCAGTGTATTCAGTGTATTCATTTGAAAATAGTTGCGAGATATAGTGGATAATTTCTTGGCACAAATTGAAGCTGTTGCTTTTGTATCCCACAAATCCTGCACGATTTTTTGGCCGTAAACTGGACTTTGTTGGCTTGGCTGCAGTCAGCTCGCCTCCCCCGAGGCAGACGACACTGACGGAACCTTGCACTAAAGAAATGATCGCAGGCCAACTGAGCTAGTTGTCAGCGGCCAAAGTAGACAAAAAGGAATGTGTAAGCTCAATATCAATGAGTAAATAAGAAGAAATTGTCAAACTCCATGTTAGAGCAAAGACCCTAGGATTACAGGAAAGATGATAAAATATATGGCAATTCAAGCTATATCAATATTGTTTTTTTATTGTTGTTGTTTTTCAACCATTTTCCCCTAGTAAAATAAATTAGATTTATATTTACATTTTTTTTTTTTTTTTTTTTAACTGTTCATGTTTTCCATGAATGAAAATGAAAACTGCCTTTGAGCAAATTAAATACTTCACGTCTGCATCCATGGACTCCGCTGCGGCTGATGTGATCATCTGTGAGGGTGGGATAACCTTGTATTCTTTTTGGATTACACTGCCTGGAAAAGGCTACACATGCGAAAGACGGCCAAGAAGTCTGTAGAA
>NC_061831.1:248654-251154 GCF_019202785.1 Penaeus chinensis
ACAGCCAGAACCTTTGTGAGATTTAAATTAAGATTTTCCACCAGATTCCTCATTCTCCTACCATAGGATCGGCTATCCTCAACGGGGTTGAAAACCAATCTGGATGTAGGAGATCCCGGAATCCTTTGTTGTCTCGTGTAGTAAATCAGGTTCATGCAGTCCCTGTGTAATGAAAGAGGTGGTTCTCCACTCTCAGTATACAGGGACTCCACAGGTGAAGACCTGAAAGCCCCTATACAGATTCTCAGAGCTTCATTATGAACCGAGTCTAACATCCGGAGAACAGTGGGAGTTGCAGATGAATAAGCCTCACATCCATAGTCAAGTTTACTACGAATAAGCGCTCGGTAAAGCCGCAGAAGCGTTGTGCGGTCTGCACCCCAAGATAGGTGTGAAAGAACCCGCAAAATGCTAAGTGCTTTTGTAGCTTTCACCTTCAACTGTTTAATGTGAGGCACCCATGTAAGCCTTGAGTCAAAAATTAGACCCAAGTACTTTACCTCTTGGACAAAATGCAGTGGGTTTGCTCCTAAATAGAGGGAAGGATGGAACTTTTCCCGTCAATAGTAGAGAGATCTATACCGACTTTCTCGGCGAGGTCGTAGAGTCACGTGATAAAGGGCCTAATGCCTCGATTGCCATTAGGATGGCTCGGATCTCGAACCACCTTTCCGGCATAGGCCAGTGCTAACTGGCCGAGTCTGAGTCGGAGGGGAGGTACTCCTGACTACTCGCCAAGACACTCGTTTCGAGTACACTTTAGGGCTTCAAGACAAATGCAACCAATTATTCTGCACAATATCCAAACCCTCCAAAATTGAGTTCGATGCCGAACCAAACACGACTGATAAAATCTACTTTAGATCTAATCAGGGATTTGTATATGATTAACAAAGACTTTCTATCGGCTCCTCATATAATACCAGAAATCCACTTTTAGAAATTTAGTTGTTTTCCTCACGAAAGATATTTTGATTCTGATAAATGTACTTTTTTTATTCTATTGACAGTGGACCAAATGTGTAACATTGTTGTGTTACTGTTAATTGTAGAGACAAAGCTCTTTTAGGAGTCTCTTTTTGCTTGTCTAAATTATTCAACGAGGCCAAGATTTTGCTAGTTTCAAATTACAGTTTTCGTTATTGATCTACTTTTTGGAAAGCCTATACACCCTATTGCATTCACACAAAATCATATATATGTGTGTGTGTGTGTGTGTCTGTCACACACACACACACACACACACACACACACACACACACACACACACACACACACACACACACACACATACACACACTCACACACATTTACAAACATTCATTTTTCTAGGAAGATATATCGCATATATATTACTGATTTTAACTCTAGTGGAGTGTTTGTAATCTGGAATCCATGAACCCTTAGAGGGCGAATGGCTATATTAGTGATGATCAGAAAATAACTTTTATATTCACTATGCAGCCCTCACTTTTGTGTCAATCAACGGATTCCCATTGAATGAGATTAAAAAAATGAAGCTTTCGATATGCATATGACAATTAAATTTCAATAAATAAAGTACATGATACACAATCAAAGCAAATGGTGTTTATGTGAATATCTCTGGAGAGGAGAATCCACGACTTTCATTAAATTCTTAAATGGGTCCGTGACTTTAAAAAGGTTAACAATCGTTCCTCTAAAATAACTTTTAACTGTACATAAGAGAGAGAGAGAGAGAGAGAGAGAGAGAGAGAGAGAGAGAGAGAGAGAGAGAGAGAGAGAGAGAGAGAGAGATGGGGGAGGAGGAGGATTTTGGTCTCCAGATATGAAATGTTCCGTATTAACTGATACTCTCCACCCATAGTGCCGGTGTGCCCCCACGCGGGCGGTGTGGGCTTGTGCGAGATGGTGCAGCACCTGCAGATATGGGATTACATCAGCGTTTCAGGCACATCTGAAGACCGACTTATCGAGTATGTGGACCACTTGATTGAACATTTCAAGTTTCCGAGGAAGATCAAGAACTGCCACTATACAGCGCCCACTGTGAGTCGCCCACTGTGATTGTGTGGTTCCACATATATATATATATACACATACATACATACATACATACATACATACATACATACATACAGACATACACACACACACACACACACGTTACCCCTTTAAAATAAGCCACAAAAGATTTTTATGTTGTCTAATGTAGTAATAGCTATGCATATTATAAGTCTACCACAGTCTGACCAAGGGTAAAGTCTACATATCAAGATGGAGTCGAATAGTCTGTGAATCCTACAAAATACCCTTCATTTTCTTAATTTATCCATGAGAGGAAACTTTTGGTGTCTATCCCCAATATTTTGGCAATTTGTGAATCCAAGTTAGCGGATCAATAAGGCAGCAGTATTAATCCTAAGTAAGTAATTTTGGAGTCTAATCCCAAGCTTAAGGTTTCATTGAGTCTAATTTGCATGGTAATATGATACTGAAGGGATTACAGAATCGCAAA
>NC_061831.1:261154-266154 GCF_019202785.1 Penaeus chinensis
AAGATTAGTGGAAAACTCTTACAGGGATCTATACAATGCAAATGAACAGCCACGGATAGGAGCGAACGAAGTAACTAGAGAAGTACCTAACATCACAACAGAAGAAATAAAGAGAACGCTTACAGGCATGAAGAGAGGGAGAACAGCAGGTGAAAATGGTATTAGTATAGACCTGATAATAGACGCAGGAGAAATTGCAACAGTGAAACTAGCCAATCTTTTTAACAAATGCCTTCTCAATGGAAAAATTCCGAAAGCCTGGAAAATGCAACAATTATTTTGATTCATAAAAAAAAGGACAGGAGGGATCTAAAAAACTACAGACCCATAAGTCTCCTTTCAGTTACTTACAAACCGTAGTGGATTCTCAACAACAGACCACATACACACACTTACCTAAATAAGAGAGAAAAATAAACGAATATAGGAAACCCCAGTGTATGGCATTCATTGATTACAAAAAGGCATTTGACTCTGTACAAATACCAGCAGTACTAGAAGCTATTCGAAGACAGGGAGTAGAGGAGGTATATTGTAAAATATTAGAAGATATATATGCAAATGGGACAGCAACCATCAAGCTCCACACAGAAACCGATAAAATCCCAATTAAGAAAGGTGTTAGACAGGGTGATACCAGCTCACCAAAACTGTTTATAGCTTGACTTGAGAAAATATTAAAGAAGCTAGAATGGACCGTAAAGGGTATCAAAATCGGAGACAAAGACCTAAACAATCTAAGATTTGCAGATGATATTGTTCTTTTCAGTGAATCTGCAAATTAAATGGAGCAACTAATAAATGATCTGAATAGAGAAAGCCTAAAAGTCGGACTTAAGATGAACAAGAAAAAGACTAAGATCATGTTCAACATGTTCAATTCGAACAGATACATTTTCAAGGTGAGATTGTAGACAAACAAACACATCTAGCGAAGAGGAAATTAAGCAATGCATCAGTCTAGGCTGGAGCGCCTTCGGCAAAGACAGTAGTATACTAAGAGGCTCCTTGCCATTATGTTTAAGAAGAAAAGTCTTTAACCAATGCAACCTCCCAGTTATGACCTATGGATCAGAAACATGAACTACAACCAAATTACTGGAGAGGAAACTAATAAGTGCCCAGAGAGGAATGGGGAGGTTGATGCTGAGAATTAGTCTAAGAGATCAGATGAGAGCGAAGTGGATCAGGGAACAGATAAAAGTAGAAGATATACTCGGGAGCATCAAAAAGAAAAAATGGCAATGGGCAGGTCATATATGTCAGAGACAGGACAACAGATGGACAAAGAAAGTAACAGACTAGATTATAGATAACATGAAGAGGTCAAAGGTCAGACCTATGATAAGATGGCGCGACGAAATAACGAAATTTGGGGGCCAAGACCGTAAGCTAAAAACGCAAGACAGACAAAGATTGAAAAGGTTGGGAGAGGCCTACGTTCTGCAGTGGATTGACTCAGGCTGATGATGATATATATATATATATATATATATATATATATATATATATATATATATGTGTGTGTGTGTGTGTGTGTGTGTGTGTGTGTGTGTGTGTGTGTGATATATATATATATATATATATATATATATATATATATTTAGATATATGTATATATGTATATATGTATATATATATATATATATATATATATATATATATATGTATATATATATATATATATATATATATATATATATATATATATATATATATGTGTGTGTGTGTGTGTGTGTGTGTGTGTGTGTGTGTATGTGTATGTGTATGTGTATGTGTATGTGTATGTGTATGTGTGTGTGTGTGTTTGTAATTATAATAATGATCATTTAGAGGAAGTTATCTAAGGAAGTTATTGGCATTAAGAGAAAGAAAAGCGAGCCTGTTGGAATGAAGACGTAAACGACGTTGAACAAGACAAGAATAAAAGTTATAGGAGATAACACGCACCTAACATGCAAACATGATAAAGCATCAAGCCATGAGAAGCTCTTAGGAAAAATTAAGGAAAGATTTGTAGGAAGACATGTCAGGCAGCAAGAACTTACTTTAAGGCTTAGCTAGATCTTACATTAAAGGTAAAACTGAATGCACCTATGCCATAAAAGACAAAAACGTAAACTTACTTGTTCTTGTTGATGCAGAGGAATTTTATATCAGATGGAAAGAATACTACATTGAACTGCAAAACGTTAAGATTAGAGACCAACTTCATAATGTACAGAAACGAGAGGAAGGGAATGAAAAAGAGAACAATACTCTTGAAGAAGTTAAGAATGTAATGGGAGGCTTTAAAAACAGGACAATTTAATTGGAAAACTATATAAGTATACGGGGGGGGGGGGGGGTGATAACATTACTTACTGTTCAGTTCAAAATACCTGAAGGACTGAATCATCATATGCGACAGGTTAAACTGTGCAAACTACAGCCATACTGACAAATTATTTGAGAGGGTTTTAGAGGCCAGGCTACTCCAGTACATGCTAGCATAAAAATAACATGGGTTCAAACCTGAAAAAGGGACCTTAGATCTTACCTTTGCTCTCAGTATTTTTCTTAAAAAATGATGATGACTTTGGATAGTTAGATGCATAGCACTACTTGCTTTAGAGGAAGTATTTGACTGTGCACCCAGGAAAATACACTGGAATGCCTTAAGCAAAGTACAGAACCCTGCCTATTTTTGGTTGGAGCAATCAAGAGCCTGTATACATCAAATAACACAGCAGTGTGACCTGTAGGGAAACCTAGTCATGATTTCAAGTGTCCACCGGTGTCAAACAGGGCAATATTCTCTCACTACTGTTTTTCATCATTCTGATGGGCCATGTGTTGAAAACCATCCATCACCACGGAAAAGGCAGAGCCAAACCAGATCCCAAAAAATGGCGACTTGCTATTTTTCTTAGGTATTGTTGAGTCTGGAGTAGCATCCTAACAAAATATGGATTCAAAATGAATTTGAAGCAGACAACCAGAATACATAGTAATAGAAATTGAAATATTTGCTAAATATTTGGGTGTAGGGTACAACTAAAAACTAAACACGAAAAGAACAGAAGAACGAATAGCAGAATACAGTAAAAACGTAAATAAAAACATACCACGCAGTGTTAAAGTAGCAATCTATAAAACCATCCTAAGACCCAGTCTTACATATGCCACTGAGTCATGTGCTGACGAGCAAGATCAAACACGCTAGCTGCAAGCAATAGAAATGGGAATCTTACGACTAATTAGGGAGGAATGAAAACATGTGGGCAGAAATGGACATCGAAATCATTCTTGAATTCGTTGAAAGAGGATGGCTGAAATGGTCTGGCCATTGGAATGTATGAAAGACACTAGGACTCCCCAAAAGTGGTTGAAGTGGAACCCACATGAGAAGCCTTCCAGAACACACACACACACATATACAAGTATTTCAGACGAAGATATAATCAAAACCGGTCAAATACATCTTTTGTATTGTGAATATATCAATTCTCATTAACACCTTTAATACACTTGTCAATAGGAATACGGTTCACACACACACAAACACATGCACACACACACGTGCGCACACGCGCGCGCGCACACACACACACACACACATATTGTAACAAGGCCGATGAATGGTAGAGTGCAGACAAGTTGCGTCTGGCAGGATGCGGTAATCTTGGTAGTGATGAAGGTATAACAGACTTCTCGTTACTTGCCGCAGTTTATTATTGAGAAAGAATGATACAACTGACGGACAGAGATTTGGTCCGGTTAGTGTGCTTTGTGCTGTGTAGGCTGAAGGGATTGACTAAATGATTATTTAAAATTATCTGCCGCGTCAACAGCTAAGGTCATTAAAATATTTAAAACGTTAAACAATCTTTCAATGAATGTTTTATATTTATAATATTAAAAAATCAAAGCAAAAATATCAAGCATAATCAAATTTTATTGAAAACATTAGTCTTCCTTAGGAAACTAATAAGACCTATTTCACAATCTTCCCCCAGTAAATTTTTCAGTGTACATGGGTGGGACAAGTTCATACGTCTTTCTACTATATGTGCGACAGTGTGCTTAACTTTAACCATCATCGGCCCATGAGTCAACCTTGTGTGCCCGATGTTCAGCCTTGTTAATATAACTTCTACTTTTCAGTTAGAATGGATGCTGGTCACCCAACTGCCAAGGTCATCTCTAATCTCTAGATGTATGCCTCCATTGTTCCCTCCATTTATCACGAAGACAACTCCTGATGCTGGGTTTCAAGTTAGTGTGTGTAAGAGGAAAACAAGCATCACAGGGCTGAGCGGCAGCTGCCTTGGCCTTCTGATAGGTTCGCTCATTCCCACTGACACCAACACGTGCTAGCACCCAACACAGTTATCTTTTTACGTGCTGAGATCAGTACAAGCCAATTTTGAACCTCCCTCACCACTGAGTGTGATGAGTTTAAGCTTGTAATTGACTACGAGAGTCACAACATATTGCAATAGAATGGTTCGTAAGATCTCTAGTCATCTTGCTGCTGCAAGGATGGCAAGTTGCTCTGCAGTGAAAATCGAGGCTGCTAGAGAAAGACTACCAAATGAAGTCTTCCTTCTGCTCACTGCTGCAAAGCCCACAGCATTTTCAGATTTCGAACCATCTGTATATATTGCATCTGATCCTTGGTACTTAGAAGTGTGTTGAAGAAATCTCTCTCTGACTCTCCCCTTTCCCCTTTTCTAACTCGACTTGATTGGTCCAAGGGGGGAATTAGGGAATTCCAACTGCCAGGACCTTAGTGAGATTTAAATCAAGATCTTCCACAAGATTCCTCATTTCCCTACCATATAATTGGCTATCCTCAATCTGGATGTAAGAGATCCTGGAATCCTTTGTAGTCTCATGTAGTAAATCAGGTTCATGTAGTCCAGGTGTAATGAAAGAGGTGGTTCTCCACTCTCAGCATACAGGGACTCCACAGGTGAAGACCTGAAAACCCCTGTACAGATTCTGAGAGCCTCATT
>NC_061831.1:273654-283654 GCF_019202785.1 Penaeus chinensis
CGGTCAATTTTCCGCTCCGGCAAAGTTCACCACCGCTACAACAACGTCCAGTCAATGTGTGGCACAGGTAGACGCAAGTTCGTGGACGCTTGGGTCCGCTAGGCCAACGCAGAAATCTTGAACGCTGGACCACCGCTGATTCACCAGCTTTGCCCGGGCGGTTTTTAAACGTTGCACTAACTTTGACAGAGAGGTTGTAAGCGTTTTACGAGCGGACACATGATTGCTGGAACGGTGTCGGACGTTGAAGCAGCGATCCATTGCGGTGATGAACTTTGGTTTGGCGTTGGTATGGAGGTGTCGAAGCGGGACCAGAATTTGGCTATAAATACGGGGAGAAATGAACCAGGAGACCATTTGAGCTGGCGTTGAGTGCAGACCTCATTTATATCAAATTTTGCTAAAATAATGTACTACCATGGATGCTGAGAGACTTGGTATGATTGGTGCACTAGTCCAGCAGCAGAATCAGAACCTCCTCAGATTGCAACAAACTGTTGACAGAAGGAGAAGAGAGAGAAGAAGGAGAGACAGAGTTGTGTGGGTCAGACAGTGGATACTGAGAAGGCCTGAACATGGACTGTATGAGAAGCTGATGGTGGAGCTGTGGAATGAGGATCCCCGAGCCTTCAAGCACTTCATGAGGATGCCACCAGCCATGTTTGATGAAGTTGTACAGAGGCTGACCCCCAGATTGACCAAGCAAGACACCAATTACCGAGCAAGCCTGGAACCTGGTCTAAAAGTGGCTATCACCCTACGGCACCTGGCCTCTGGTAACACCTACAAAAACATGCAATACGCCTGGAGGGTTCCTCACAACACCATCAGTGTGGTAGTCAGAGAAGTGGTAAAGGCCATCATCGAAGAGTACACAGATGGTGCTGTCAAATAGCCTCTGAATTGTGAATTATGAGAGGCCTGTGTCTTGCACTGGGATGAATGGCTGCTGAATATATATGTATGTATATATATATATATATATATATATATATATATATATATATATATATATATATATATAGTCATATACATATATATTTTATATATATATATATATATATATATATATATATATATATATATATATGTGTGTGTGTGTGTGTGTGTGTGTGTTCGTATATATATAAATATATATATTATATATTATATATATACATATTTATATACATTATATATATACTATATATATACATATACCTTTATATATATATATATATATATATATATATATATATACATATATATACACACACATATATATATATATATATATATATATATATATATAGTATATATACATAATATATATACATATACATACATATATATGTGTATATATATGCACACACACACACACCGCTAAACCAACGCTCGCTACCGCTAGCTACCGTTAAACCAACGCTAAAGCAACGGGATATTACAGCTAGATACTCAAAAGTATGCAGCCACGATATACTGCCACGATATCCTGCCACCTCTCCCTACCGTTCAAGGAACGCTCTAACAAAGTTCGGGCGGTGTGACCGGGCCTTAAGGAATACATAGATCGTATTTTCTTAAAGCCATGGGGGCGCATATAGTTAGGCTAGGCTAGGCTAGGCTAGGCTAGGTTAGGTTAGATTAGGTTAGGTTAGGTTAGGTTAGGTTAGGCTAAGCTAGGCTAGGCTAGGCTAGGTTAGGTTAGGCTAGGCTAGGTTAGGTTTATATATTACTAGGGGGTCGAGGGGGCGTAACCTCCTGGCTAGGCGCATATAATACCACGGGGGTCCAGGGGGCAGAGCCGCCTGGCTAGGTAATATATAGATCGTAGTTTATAAAAGCCACAGGGTTATAGTTAGATAGATTTATTGGTTAGGACGCATTGTACGATTACCACAGGGTATCTGGATTACGTGAAATCCCGTTGATTTTTACCGAACACTGAGTTTGATTCCCGTCGGGAAAATGACCCCTGAACCTTGATTCAAAAGAAATTCGGTGACCATGAGTATTCCTGCCAACTCAGTTTGCATAGTGCTAGCCCAGTCATGAACCCTCCTACAATCCTTGTGCTGCAAAATTTGTTTTTTTATATACAACAAAAGCGCATCCTGCTCTGCTCCCAGACTGCAAGGCTCCGTCAGTGTAGCATTCATATGCATTGGAAAGAGTTTCTAGATGCTCATTTATAATTGCAAGTGCATACTAAGTATAGCAGGGGGGACACTGTCTTTTTTGGGGGCTGTCGTATAATATTCACTCAGGTCCGACATTTTCCGCGGTGGTACAGAACGTCCATGTAGGGTCTTAGTTATGGGTATGTTCAGCTGAGCTAAGTGTTTACACGTTACTTCTACCCATGGATTTGAGTATGAATCGGTGTTGTCATTCAAAGTTCGCTCTTCTATTCTGTGTTTTAGTTGTCTTTGGAACTCTGTACAATGGAGGGGTTCTCTAATTGATTTGACACTAAATGTGGTATCTATGTATAATATTCTTTCAAACAGAAGGCAAATTAAGTTCCGTTCTCATATTTACAATCCTTGTTGTTCTAGGGGCACCAAGAATGATTCTCAGGGCATCATTTTGTACACTTTCTGGACGAGTCAAAATGTTTCCTTGAACAATATTAGGTGCAATGCATGGTAATCTATGACCGACCTTATGTATGACAAGTAAAAGAGTCACGCAATATTGACATTAATACCATGTTTTTTTGCCGACAAGTGTCCCAAGTGGCTTCAGACGCTCCCACAGCCTTTTCTTCAGGTTTCTAATGAACTCTGAATCATTAACAATCACCCCGAGGTATGTGTATTGATGGCAGAGATCTAGCTCAACGTCATTTATATGAAACCTTGGCAGAGGGATTGTCTTTGGGTTAAGTGCCTTGATTTTTTCAGATGAGATTATCAAGCCACACTCAGTAGCCCTTGCAGAAAGTATATCTAGTATCTCTTGCATTCTCTCCTCGGATGAGGATTTAATACAAATGTCATC
Organism: Penaeus chinensis; assembly: GCF_019202785.1. Lineage (NCBI taxonomy): Eukaryota > Metazoa > Arthropoda > Malacostraca > Decapoda > Penaeidae > Penaeus > Penaeus chinensis. The sequence goes on from NC_061831.1 coordinate 276,637, forward strand.
GGCATAGCAAATAATGGAGTCATTGCCTGCAAGTGGTATATCGCCCAGTAATCTATGCATTAGGATATTAAATAGCATGGGACTAAGTACGCCTCCCTAAGGTGTGCCGAGTTCAAATACTTTTGTATGAGTACTCTTAATGCCCCTGAAGAGAACCTGAGCCGATCGATTCGATAGATACATTTGAATCCATGTTAAAAGTTTTCCCTGAATACCAAAGCTAGCTAGTTGCTCAAGGATAATTTCCCTGTTTGCAATATCAAAAGCAGATTTAAGATCAAGAAATACGGTTTGCATGCCTTTGGTTTGAGTTTATTAAGTACTCTGCAAAACAGTGCTGACTGCTACGCCCTGGGAGAAATCCATACAGTCTGGGGGATAACTTAGCATTTATGCGATACATGAGCCTGTTCAGAATTATTCTCTCAAGTACTTTGCACAGACAGGAGGTCAAGGAAATGGGTCTGTATATATCAGTATTGGGTTTGGGTATAGGAATGATTAAGCTTTTAGTCCAGGAGCTTGGGAGGATTCCTTGAGATAGGCTGAGTCTATACAGGTGTAAAAGTGGGTTGCCTGGTACCTGAGCAATGTGGCGAAGGACGCTGTAAGTAATGCCGTCCTCGCCAGGGGCGGTTGCCTTACCTTTCAGAAGGGCATTGCTCAGTTCCCACTCGGTTATTTCGACGAAGTCGGAGGGGTCAATAGCAGCACATGCTATTGCTATATTGAAATTTCTATCTATTTTCGACTTGTTGAGCTGATTTTTTATCCCTTGTGGAAGTGAGTGTACTTGAGAATTTCCTGCCCACTTCTCTAGCAGCATATTAGCATGTTCCTGTGGACAGTGGAACTGCGGTGTTGTGAGGGCTTTACCAGTCAGTCAATTAATTTTTCTCCATACGTCAGCTATAGAAGTTTGACTATTGATACTTTGCAGGAATTGTTACCAGTATTTACTACGAATCTGAGTTTTTAATTCTCTGAATTCCTTGGTGGCTTTCATAAACTGCAGAAGATTATCTGTCGTCTTATTATCTTTATAGCAATTAGCAAGCTCCTGAACCCGTTTATATTCCTTGGCCAGAATTGGGGTAATTGATCCACCTCGGTGCATGGGAGGTCTGGGGCCTCTTTTTCTTTGAGAGTTTTCGTGAACAGACCCATGTGTCATAGTAGTCAGTGACAACATTGATTAGATCCTGAGAAAATTTATCAACAGCTGTTACTTTATAGGTGTTATACCAGTCATAGACCCGTGCCTTGAAGTGATGCTCCAGGCCCGGTGGGATAATTATTCGGACCCTAGGTGATCTAGGGGCTGAATCGCTGTCTACAGTATAATCTGTTCGTATTGCAAAGTGGTCACTAACTAACTCTCGCACCAGTGAAGTACAGACATTACCATGAACTAAATTTTTGCCAAATACATAGTCTAATCTGCCACCTCCCAAATGAGTCTCGGCTTCTGTGTCATATACTGTCAGTGATCTACAATTGATAAAATGTTTGAATTCTTCCCCATTACTATTACGTTGGTTGTCTTCAAAGTGTGGATGCCTTACATAACGTGCTTTGGTTGTGAAAATTGGGAAGAAAACTAGCCAGAAATTTGGAGTATCTGGCATATACATTATACAGTGAAAAATAGCCAGTGGCAGTCTGAATTTTTAAATGATGAAATTGAACATCAGTGTTCTCGGATTTTTTTTACTAATTTAGGCGGCAGTGTTACCTTCACATATGTCAATAATCCAGTCATGGCTATATTCACATATGAATAATATCCTTGAATTGCAGGTGCTATTTTCATCTTAGCAGCAGCAGCAAAAGGTTCTTGCACACAAATAATATCAGTATTATATTTGCGGATATAAAACTCTAGGTCATTCAGTCTAGGCTTTATACTACGCATATTCCACGATATAAATTTGATTGTGCGTTTATCCATAAGTGAGTAGTGCTCTATTAGGCAATCTGTACCTCATGCTGTTATATCCTCTAATATTACAAATTATAGATTCACATAAACATATAGCTTTATGATTGTGGATAACATTACAGATGGTAGTCTTAAACTTAAAAGTACATTTGGTCTTAGCTTTGTTCCACCTCTCAGCACAGTCCCTCCGGTTGCTGTGCTAGATGCACCTGGGGGGTTGGTTGCGTCACTGGACCCGATGTCACAGGGATCCTGATATTGTTCGTGACGGCTGTCAGCGCTGACACGCCCACTCTGGTTATCAGCACTGGCGGTCTGACATCGGTTCTCCTCATTCGTTTTTTTAGCACTAATGGTAACACGAGTATCACGGCAATGACAATCACTTTTATATTTTTCCAAGTCCTGTCTGAGCATCGTTATTTCATTAATTAAGTTATTGTTTTGTTCTTTCAGAGCTTTCATTTTCTTTAAAAGTTCAAGCACTTTTATGTCGCCTTAGTCAGCTGGCGTGACGTCACTTCTGTTACATGGTTGTGCGGGGGATTCCCCCGCCTGGCCTGCGGTCATCCCTGCCTGAGGGTGAGGGACGGCTGCCTCGGCTGGCTCCCGAGGAGGGAGGGGGGCGTGGTCTTTAATTCAGAGAGTGTGGCAGCTTTGACGCCCGAGTCACCCTCTGTGAGGATCAACATCATCTTGTTCACCTTCTCCTGCAGTTGCGCGACCGTTTCGCGTAGTTCGGCGACCTCTGCACCCCCACTCGCCGGCAGCCGCGGGAAATCTCTGCGGTTGGTGACGTCAAACAGGGCACGGGCTGGCGCTTCCCAGGCACCCTGTCCGCTGGTTGGGTTGGGAGGGTCGCGCTGGTCACTCGCGGTCGGTGCTGGGACCACAGGGGGGGGGGGGGGGGCAGGGCAGGGAGGCCCGTGCACCCCCAGTGCCAGGCAGTCACACCTGTCATCCCACACCTGAAGCATGGTGGGACAAAAGCTGGTGCTTCTGCAGTATTCTCTTCTGCTGCACTGCGAGGACACTCCCTGGCAGTATGTTGTTCTCCACATTCTGCGCAGCGCGCCTTGCCCTTGCAGTATTTAGCTACATGGCCACTTTCCATGCAGTTATAGCAGATGACGGGGGATGCCCTCCGCGGCCTCACGTGGCTGGCGGGTATGTACTTCCCAAAGAAGTGGTATGTACTGCTTTTTTAGTTTAGTCCTTAGTTACCACCCTGGCTAACTGCACAGGCGTGGGTAAGCTGTGGTACATTCAATGCATGGTCATAACATTATGACCATGCATTAATACATTTGATATGCGGTTATGTGATACTACATTCCAAATATATACATATATATATATATACACACACACACACATATATATATATATATATATATATATATATATATATATATATATATATATATATATATACACACACACACACACACACGTGTGTGTGTGTGCATGTATATATATATATATATATATATATATATATATATATATATATATATATATATATATATATATATATATATGTGTGTTAAGTTAAGTTAAGTAAGTTTATTTACCACCCTGGCTATCTGCTCAGGCGTGGGCAATCATGATTACAGTTTTATATACATCTAACACAGTACAATAGTCTGTGACTACTGTAATTGTACATGGTAGTATAGAAACATGTCATACATCATACAAAAATAATACGTTGATATGATCTTGCCGTGTTTACATAACACTGTGTTTTTTGTTTACGGCAGTTTTACATAGTAAATTTAGGATATAATACGAGTATATCTTCCAATGTATCAGATGAAATGAAATATTCACATAGTTCTTTATACCTCATGTTAGGTGGTCTGAAAGGCTGTATCACATGACATTCCGAGATATAATGCTCAAGCGTTCGCTTGTTTTCTTCGTTACACAGTCTACATTTAGTTTCATCTGCACTTTTTGCACCGTGCAGTTGCCAATACATTCTGTAACCTAAACGTATTCTGGCAATAACCACGTCACATTGTCTGGTTTGACTTCGGTGCCACCCATAGGAGGGCTTGCTATCTCTATACTGATCGTAGTGCCTTATGGTACAGCTTTCAGGCCTTTGAGTGTTTGTCAGATCTACTAGTCCTTCCTTATGAGAACTTTTCAATATATGTGCAACCCTAGCAAGAGGCATCCCAAGATCTATGTTCACAGTATCTTTGCTACAGGCTTCCTTCGCCAATTTGTCGACGTGGTCGTGCTTGCTTATGCCAACATGAGATGGTATCCATACAAATTGAATGTTAAAATTACGCTCTATTGCACAAGTTACGTTACGCTTAATGCAACTCACAATTTCCTCATCGCCACCTGCTTTGAAAGAATTTAGTGTCCGAAGAGCACTCTGAGAGTCACAGAAAACTACTCCAGAGCCCCGAGACATTACGAATTCCGTTGCAAGGAGTATACCTGCCAGCTCCGTTTGTGTAGTGCTGGCCCAATTTTGCACTCTCATATTAACTTGATGTTTTAGTAGGCCATTTTTGTATACAGTACAAGCACAACCAGCTTTGTATCCAGACTGTACGGATCCGTCAACGTAACACTCGTATATGTGTGTGTTTTTAGTTTAGTCCTTTATTTACCACCCTGGCTAACTGCACAGGCGTGGGCAAGCTGTGGTACATTTAATGCATGGTCATAACATTACATAGTGTTACAATTGAATTTTAGCCTATAACATTGCTATGAGTACTTTTATCAGTTTAAGGAAAGGAACAATTGCACAGTCCTTTATCCACTCATCTGCCACGCCGGCATATAGCTTGGGCGTGGGAAAGCATTAATACATTTTATATTCGGTTATGTGATACTACATTCCAAATTTAGGATACAACATAAGTATATCTTCTAGGGCATCAGATGATATGAAGTAGTTACATAGTTCTCCGTACCTCATGCTAGGTGGCCTGAAAGGCTGTATCACATGGCACTCTGAGATATAATGTACAAGTGTTCGCTTATATTCTTCATTACACAGTTTACACTTAGTTTCTTCGACATTACAAACTGTACTGACTTGCCAATACAATCTATACCCAAGCCTGATTCTTGCAGTCACAACATCACACTGTCTTGTTCTTGTTTTATATAAACAATAGATGAAGGAATCTTGCCTAAACCGGTCATAGTGCTTTATGCTACAGCTTTCAGGGCGCTGAGAATTAATCAACTCAGTCAAGTCCTCTCTGAAGGAAGCTTTAATGATGTAGAAAATCCTAGAAAGAGGTATCCCAAGATCTATGTCCACACTTTGTTTGTCACATGCTGACTTTGCTAGGCGATCAGCATGATCATGCCTAGGGATTCCAACATGCGATGGAATCCACACAAAACGTATATTATGGCCTCGTTCTTTTGCACGATACACGTTTATCCTGATGTCATTTGCATTATTTCCCGCACCTTTGTCTAGAGTGTTCAGAGCCTGGAGAGCACTCTGTGAATCGCAGAAAATGACCCCTGAGCCTTGTTTCAATAGAAATTCGGTGGCCATGAGTATTCCTGCCAACTCGGTTTGCATAGTGCTAGCCCAGTCATGAACCCTCCTACAATCCTGGTGCTGCAAAATATTGTTTTTATATACAACAAAAGCGCATCCTGCTCTGCACCCAGACTGCAAGGATCCGTCAGTGTAGCATTCATATACATTGGAAAGAGTGTCTAGATGCTCATTTATACTTGCAAGTGCATACTGTTTAAGTATAGCAGGGGGGGCACTGTCTTTTTTGGGGGCAGTCGTATAATATACACTTAGGTCCGACATTTTCCACGGTGGTACAGAACGTCCATGTAGGGTCTTAGTTATGGGAATGTTCAGCTGAGCTAAGTGTTTACACGTCACTTGTAACCATGAATTTGAGTATGAATCGGTGTTGTTATTCAAAGTTAGCTCTTCTATTCTGTGTTTTAGTTGTCTTTGGAACTCTGTACAATGGAGGGGTTCTCTAATTGATTTGACACTAAATGTGGTATTTATGTATAATATTCTTTCATAAACAGAAGGCAAATTAAGTTCTGTTCTCATATTCACAATCCTTGTTGTTCTAGGGGCACCAAGAATGATCCTCATGGCTTCATTTTGGACACTTTCTAGACTAGTCAACTCTGATTCCTTGAACGATACTAGGTGCAACGCATGGTAATCTATGACCGACCTTATGTATGACAAGTAAAAGATTCTCGCAATATTGACATTAATACCATGGTCTTTGCCGACAAGTGTCTTAAGTGGCTTCAGTCGCTCCCACAGCCTTTTCTTCAGGTTTCTAATGAACTCTGAATCATTAACAATCACCCCAAGGTATTTGTATTGATGGCAGAGATCTAGCTCAACGTCATCTATATGAAACCTTGGCAGAGGGATTGTCTGTGGGTTAAGTGCCTTTGTTTTTTCAGATGAAATTATCAAGCCACACTCAGTAGCCCTTGCAGAAAGTATATCTAGAATCTCTTGCATTCTCTCCTCGGATGAGGATTTAATACAAATGTCATCGGCATAGCAAATAATGGAGTCATTGCCTGCAAGTGGTATATCGCCCAGTAATCTATGCATTAGGATATTAAATAGCATGGGACTAAGTACGCCTCCCTGAGGTGTGCCGAGTTCAAATACTTTTGTATGAGTACTTTTAATGCCCCTGAAGAGAACCTGAGCCGATCGATTCGACAGATACATTTGAATCCATGTTAACAGTTTTCCCTGAATACCAAAGCTAGCTAGTTGCTCAAGGATAATTTCCCTGTTTGCAATATCAAAAGCAGATTTAAGATCAAGAAATACGGTTTGCATGCCTGGGTTTGAGTTTGTTAAGTACTCTGCAAAACAGTGCTGACTGCTACGCCCTGGGAGAAATCCATACAGTCTGGAGGATAACTTAGCATTTATGCGATACATGAGCCTGTTCAGAATTATTCTCTCAAGTACTTTGCACAGACAGGAGGTCAAGGAAATGGGTCTGTATTTATCAGTATTGGGTTTGGGTATAGGAATGATTAAGCTTTTAGTCCAGGAGCTTGGGAGGA
>NC_061831.1:301154-303654 GCF_019202785.1 Penaeus chinensis
GTATCCGAACAGATTGCGTAATACATAGGTTAAGCACAACGTTGTCAACGGTGCTCTTGATGCTTTACCAGGTATATATACTATTAATTGCAAGGACTGTCCAAATTTACATAGGCGAAAACGGTAGAGCTTTTGAAAAAATTAACATAAACGTGATATTTGGAAGCCATATAATCAAATACACGTTTCATTCATTTACGTTATGAAAGTCACCACCTTAACTGGAAAGATGCTGTTTTTTCATAAATTATAAAATGCCTTTGAAAACAAATGCTACAAGTTCTGTTAACTAAACGATTACCTAATTTCAACTTGAGTGCTGGTCAATGGGGTATGGATGACTTTACCTCTTCGTTTGTAAGTATAAACTTCCACTCTCCCTCCCCCCTCTCTCTCTCTCTCTCTCTCTCTCTCTCTCTTCCTCTCTCTCTCTCTCTCTCTCTCTCTCTCTCTCTCTCTCTCTCTCTCTCTCTCTCTGTCTCTGTCTCTGTCTCTGTCTCTCTCTGTCTCTCTCTATCTCTCTCTCTCTCTCTCTCTCTCTCTCTCTCTCTCTCTCTCTCTCTCTCTATATATATATATATATATATATATATATATATATGTATATATATATATATATATATATATATATGTATGTATATATATATATTTACATATATATATATATATATATATATATATATATATATATATATATATATATATATGTACATGTATACATGTATATATATATATATGCATATATATGTATATACATACATATATATGCATATACATATACATACATATATATATATACATATGCATATATACATACATATGTATGTATGTGTATATATATATGTATATATATATATATATATATATATATATATATATATATATATGCATATACATATACATACATATATACACATGTATATACCTATATATACACATATATATGGATATACATATCCACATATATATTTGGATATATATATATCTACATATATATGGATATATGTATATATATATGGATATATGTATATATATATATATATATATGGATATATATATATAATATATATATATATGGTAGAAAAAAAACACAATGTAAAATTAGATTTATTAAAAGTGAGACACCAGTTTCGGATTCCATCTTCAGACCTGACCTGAAGATGGAATTCAGGTGGATTCCGAAACTGTTGTCTCACATTTAATAAATCTAGTCTTACATTGTGGGTTTTTCTACCATAGTATCAACACGGTAGAGTGTTTTCTCCTTTCACACACACACACACACATATATATATATATATATATATATATATATATATATATATATATATATAGAGAGAGAGAGAGAGAGAGAGAGAGAGAGAGATCACATCTCATTAATTCCACCTCTCTCATCTTTTCCATTTCTCTCTCGCGATCTCCTTTTTTTCAATTGATATTACGTATACCTTACGTGTTATCAGACTGATTTGAGTAGGAAAAGCTTGACCATTTTCAAGTACCCTTCACATTGCAATTAGTCATAGAGACCCAAAATAAAATGTAGAAAGGAACGCGACAGTAATTTAGAAGAATGGTTAATCCATGAAACTCTTTGTTGGTAAGAGCAAGAGATTGTTGAAAAACAAAATGTTGCATGCAAAAGTGGTAGGTATTTAATCCGATCTTACAATACGGCCTCTAGACTGGCCCAAACTTTAATGTTTTTGCACACCCGCGCCCTGTATCTTGGTGTTCCAGGAGGGGCTCGCGTGCTTAAGGGCACTGTGAAAAGAGAGAGTCACAGAACCGTGAGAACAGGGCTATTTTTCACAAACCGACCCGTTGTTGCTGAATTGTGCAGGCTAACACTTGGCGTGTCTCTGATCGGTCGCGATACTGGAAAATGAAGAGCCAGTGCCACTCAAAATTAGCCACAGGACTCAAAATACATACTAAAATGTGCTCTTTCTCTCTCTGTATCTGTCTCTGTCTCTGTCTGTCTGTTTGTCTCTCTCTCTCTCTCTCTCTCTCTCTCTCTCTCTCTCTCTCTCTCTCTCTCTCTCTCTCTCTCTCTCTCTCTCTCTCTCTTCATCCGTGAATTATAGTTTTCCAGTGACTTTCCTACAGCATATTTTGTGCTTGCAACAATTTCTACTTCAAAGAGCTAATGCAACATATTTTGATGTCTTTCCTAGGACTTACCATAATGGGACTATATTTACATGCAACGCGTTGACGTGCGTAATACACAGACTTCTGTTGATCAGTGTTTTTCAACTTTACAGACTCAGGACACACACACGATGTTGCTTTCTGTGACACAATAACTCTTCATTCCAGTATGATAATCATACAAATGCATTTGATATGTATGGTTTCATATTCCCTTTAATGTTTACAACCTGTAACAGTATAAATTACTACATAAAGATGCTGTAAAACAGACCACTTATTTATTACTATTACCATATATATATATATATATATATATATATATATATATATATATATATATATA
>NC_061831.1:313654-318654 GCF_019202785.1 Penaeus chinensis
TTCCTCCTCTGTTTTTTTCCTTCTTTCCATTCTTCCTCTGGTTCTTTCCTTCCTCCCGTTTTTTCCCTGTTTTTTTCCTTCTTTCCATTCTTCCTCTGCCTCTTTCCTTTTCTTCCGTTATCTCTCACCCTCTTTTCTTCCTTACATCCTTCCTTCCGTCCAACCTCTGTTTCTATCCTTCTTTCCGGCTATCCATTGGCTCTTACTTCCCTTCTGTCCTTCCTTTGTTTGTTTTTTCTGTTTCCATATATTCCTCTGGCTCTGGGTCTTTAATTTCTTCATTTTATTTCCTATGCCCTTGCTTTTTCTCTGTTGCTTCCCTTTTCGTCCGCTCTTCCATACATTCCTCTGCCTCTGTATTTCCCTTCGCCCTTTCTCAGACTCATGCCTTCTGTCATCCCTCTGCCTAATGCCTTTCCTTAAGTCTTTTCTCTACATCTTTATTATTCTGTTTGCCCCTGCCTCTTCATTTTCTTCTCTCTTCCTCTCTGCATTCTCTTGGATCTACCCTTTCTCCCCTGTAGTTCTCTTTTTTTCCCAGTTCTAACTCCCTCCTTCTCTTCTTCGCTCATAGGTATGGAAGCCACAGCTTCCGTTCATATACGCACCTTGTCTGCGCCCATCGATGAGTGACTAACCGGCGCCGGAAATGCCACCCGTCGGTTTCGCACCTCTTGTCTTACTGAATGCGTTTCGAAGTGCAGCTTCGCCGTGAGATGGATGTCCATTGTGGTGCACTAGGGCCGGAAGTTTAGAATGTGGTTTTGTTATCAGATAGTTGCAAAAGCAACATATAGACACATAGAGAGCTACTCATAATTTTCTAATACATGTTTTGTGACTCCAAATCAAAACTTAACTTTGTTCCTCTAGAAAAGATCATTACATGCTAGCAAAATTGAAGAACGGAAAAAAATGAAGAAAATAACGTGAAAAGCATGTAAACGCGAACAAGGGAAATAAACCGCATTCCGGTCCCTGACAGAGCTGCATATTCAAAGAATCTTCAGTAAAGTAAAAATATAAACAAGACAAAGCTATCTCGCTACTTAGGCAATGCAATGTTAGGCGCCACAAAAAAAAAAAAAAAAAAAAAAAAAAAAAAAAGGAAAGGAAACAGTTTGTCAAAGGATGAATGTATCGCAACGTGTCCTGCCCCGGTGTAATCGACAGTGCGCAGGGAGCACAGTGACGCCGATCGCTAGTGTAGTTCGGCTTACGACCTTGGCACTTGCTGAATCGGGGAGTGCGCCTTTGCCTTCTACTTACATATAACGAATATAAATACTTATATGCAATTTTATTCATAATAATACATTTTACATATTCTATATATCGTTATCTTCTTCAGCAATCATACGCAAATGTTGGTTTAATGAGTCCATAGCTCTCAGATGCATTTCATTATAATATTTACCGCTACGTAATGCGTGACGAAAGTTAAATTTATTTATTTAACGCCTTATTTATGAACCCAAATAAAATACTTTGGAGTCTTCCATGGCATGGGGAAAACAGATGCATGCTAATAGAAATAATGCGTCATTTACTCCTTTCGAGTTTTTACTATGCTAAAGGTAAAAAGTTATGTTCATGCCTTTCATATAACATATTCCTAACTATCGTTCATTCAATCTATTCAGTGTGTGTGTGTATTTGCTAGTGTGTATGTAAGTGTGTGTGAGTATATATATACATATATATATATATATATATATATATATATATATATATATATATATATATACACATACATATATACTATTATATGGGTATATATATTTATATATATATATATATATATATATATATATATTTCCATCTATATATATATATATATATATATGTATATATATATATATATATATGTGTGTGTGTGTGTGTGTGTGTGTGTGTGTGTGTGTGTGTGTGTGTGTGTGTGTGTGTGTACGTGTGTGTGTGTGTGTGTGTGTGTGTGTGTGTGTGTGTGTGTGTGTGTGTGTGTGTGTGTGTGTGTGTGTGTGTGTGTGTGTGTGTGTGTGTGTGCGTCTCCGTCTGCATTTTTGCCCTGTAAATGTTTAATAATATATTTTATTTTTTTCAGTATCACAGAAGTCATTGTTATGGGCTGTATTTTCTTAGTGTTGATACATAATTATTCTTATCAATCAGTAATGGAACAATAGAAGTTTAAGATCACATATTCGGCACATTTCAGTGGACTCAACGTTGCTGAAAAAAACAATATGTTAAATCGGATTATATTTCGTCATGACCCGGGCTACTCGACCAGTTGATTAGGGTAATGGCAGAAGCACTTGGGTATACGCCCAGTACATCATGATGCGTAATATCACTGAACAATATATAATTTGTTCATCACGATTGACTCTCCACAATATTAGGCTTGCATCATAACTTTTTTTCTTTTGGTCTTGATAGCATTCTTGTAGACTTTAATATACACAGGGAATCTCTTGAATTACGTCATGGTGGAGCACATGGTTACAAGACAGTGGGCGCCAGGGCCCATTACGTCCCGCTAAGTGAAACAAACCTCTCGGGCCCAACTATGGAAGTTCTTCACGTGATCTTTCCCTCTGGGGTTCTGTCCAGGATTGTTCTCATGACGTGCGGATTATATGGCCCCGATACCTGTAATGCCGTGTTCGTTCAGCACATATTTTGAAGGCACTGTACATTTGTATTTTCATGGATTCCATGATCAAGGTATATTTCACTTAGGTTGTCTGGCCCTATACGCTGTTAGTGTCTATGTTTTTTGTTTTTTTTTATATCCATACACATCACTTAGTTATCTATCTATATTTTCATGTTAATCATCAGTTGATTTGCAGTGAATAATTTGAGTTCAGGTAAAATCTTCCTTTCGTTAACAACATATAGCCTCGATGTCATCCTTTTCTTTTCTGATTTTTCTCCTTTGTTGCCAGGCAAACGCGATGGTGCTGATGCTCGGAACGTGCGGTGTCCGGTGCGGCAAGGCAGTACTTCTAGTGTTCAACCTCGTATTCTTTGTAAGTGGGTAACTTGGCTCTCTATGGTCTTTTCAACCTGTATGACAGAGAGGAAATATAAACAGGAAAATGTACAGCGCTTGGGATTTATAATAAGTAGAAATTATAGTAATTATAGTAGTAATAATCGAGTACAAATAATGTTGTGCATTGTGGCACTGATACTTCAAGCATGAATCATCCATGATCTCATACCTTAGCAGCCACCTGTGCAATAGATTTAATAGACCATCATCCTTTTTAGAGGTGTTTCTACAATACCCGCCCAAAGGTAAAACACATGCATAAATATATGCATGTTTTATGAAAACCAGTTAGCTAATAAAATCCATTCAAATTTTCCCCATACCAGGTGGCAGCAGTGAAACTTGGTCAGATCACCATCATCTTAGTTGCTGATTGCGCCTTTACGGAAGTCTACATCAGGATAAATAAGCATCAACCACTTTTGAGAGCTGAGAATAATTATTCTTCCTCCTGAGGCGTATTTGCTTTTTAATTCGTTGCAATACAAATTTAAATCCTCGGTTTTCCAGTGTATGACCACTGTCTACACACATGTATATAAGTGTGTATGCATGCGTATGTATCTATATATATATGAATATATATAAATATATATATATATATATATATATATATATATATATATATATGTATTATATATGTATATATATATATGTATATATATATATATATATATATATATATATATATATATATATTCATATGCCTACAGACATATATGTGTGTGTGTCTTCATATTATGGACAACTGGAAATACCATGTCCTATTTCTTTGTGATTGCATATTTCATCCACACAGAATACACCAAATTGGCACGTCGCACGCCATTTTAAAACTAACATTCGGAAATATATGAAACCTTTCACATGGAAGCGGCATGGCATGTCCTACTTGCGATCTGCGTGCGATGCCAAGCTCTGACTTGTCTGGACAGTATTGCCAGATTGTAATAGAGCTTGCAAGTAGATCAACGAAGGGAACTGCAGAAAAACACACGAATATGCCGAAGGCCTTTTCGCTTTATTGCTTCATCGGGGGATATAATACAAGAAGAAAAGTCCGACAAGGGAAGCTGAACCTCGCCCCGGCTATGCCCATGAGGGGAGCCTGGCCTGTGTCGACTAATGCCGACTCGCTAACGTGTGTCAGCTGGTGCTGACTCAGATGAGAGGCCGACACGTTACCACTGTACTAGCCCAGAGGCTAGTACATAATGGTATATATACACGTGCTGAGCGCTCAGATAACGTCGCTAATTAGGTGTGCGACGACCTTATGTACTTCGCTAATTAGGCGTGCAACGACCTTGTGTAGTTCGTGGCTCCCCTTTGTGGTGTTGAAGTTGATTGTTCAATGAATGAATGCCACTTCTACCGTCTACCCTTGTCTTGGGCACAATCTTTGCTTTATGTTAGATGCCTGGGGCCAATTGGGGAGATGGCCGTCGTTGTCGACGTGATGAATGAAGGCGCTCCTCTTGTCATGTTGTCGGTGTTGGTCGATTCGTTGTTCGTGGAGGCCTCATCCTTGTTTCACCAGTCTCACTATCCAATGATGCCATCGTGTGAACCGAGTGAAAGCGGCCTGATTTTGGTTTGCAACTATAGCGCCCTGCCATTTTCTTCTCCTTAGCAAATACCCTATTACTTATCTTTGCTCTGGGAACCACTCAGACTTTGTCCAGAGGGGGCACTATTTGTTATCACCAATGTGTGGTGTTATACCTTTAGAACCCGCACTATGAAGAAATAATAGTAAGACAGGTTACTTATGATCTAATTTCAGCCTTGGAGGTAACTGAGAGAAGGGTAATATTAAACACTTAATGAGCTTACAATATCTGTGGATATATTGAGTCATAAGTCCTTAATAATAATAATAATAATAATAATAATAATAATAATAATAATAATAATAATAATAATAATAATAATAATAAAAACATTCATCTGTCAA
>NC_061831.1:336154-346154 GCF_019202785.1 Penaeus chinensis
TGGATAACAAGTGGGAGGTCACGTTCGTCAAGTGTTTCGTCAGCTCATGTCTGATATATATATATATATATGTATATATATATACATATATATAAATATATATATGTATATATGTATATATATAGATATACTCTGTAGTTTCTTTAATTTATGTATTTCTGATGATGATACAATCGAAACCGATCAAAAACATCACTTGTATTGTGAAGATATTCCTTCTCATTCATACATGTATATACATATATATATATATATATATATATATATATATATATATATGTATATATATATGCGTGTTGTGTATATGGATATATTTATACATATATATGTATATATATGTATATTTGTGTGTGTGTGTGTGTGTGTGTGTATTTATATATATATATATATATATATATATATATATATATCACAGTAATGAGACTGGGAAACACACTAATAACACGGATGGCACACTAGCACGTCGAACATAGTCACTACGGACTGTTTGCATACTTGTCGTTCTTGCGGCGTGCTCCCTTGTTCTTTCGGCGACGTCGAAGAAGACGAGGAGATGCTGTCGTCGCCGATGTCCCTTGCGGCGCCGACAGCACTCGTGGGTCAAGAGAGCCTCGTCTGCCGCCAGCGGAAGGGCGAGCGGTAATCGTGCGTTACGTGCTTTCACACTGGTTCATGCACGTGCCCCACGCCAACTCAGGCACATACTCTGCACCTGCCCACGCCCGTACAGTCTTGCTGATACTTTGTGGCGCTGATGGGCGGCGCCCAACCTCCCTGCAAGTACCAAATGAGTGCACATATAATGTTTTGTAAAGCGGATTTATCACGTACTTATTACGTATGTTCAAATTTATGGCACTAAGCTTATTGCAATATCATAATAGATTCGCTTACCGAGGATTCGTGGAAGAACAAAGTACAAATTCAGTGCTTTCAGTCAGGCACAGGAGCAAGCTCTTGGTAAGGCAGTCAGGCTAGCAAGTTTTTTTTTACTTGCCGTGCTCTTCTCAGAGCCACGTTTCCACGCTCCCCTCGGGTTACCACTCCTCACTTTCAAGCCGACGGGCTAGTAAAGTGGTAACGTGACAGCCTCTCGTCCGAAGGGTCGGCGGTTCGCTCCTCGCCCAGGCGCGAAAAGTTTCAACTGTCGTCTGGACGTTACCGATGTGGCTGGGCACCATGGTGGATAAGGACTAATCTCTGTAGCGACAGCACCAGTTGACACACGTCAGTCGAGTCGACACAGGCCGGGTTCCCCTCAGTTCGACCGAGGCCCATCTTCACATATCGGACTTATCCTTATCCTCCCATTCAGAACTGTTTATCTCTCGGTAATAGCGTTGTTCTTCATGTGCCCATTCGTTCACCATTGCCTTTGTTTTCCGTGTAATTACGTTGCGATGGTGTCACCACTGATTATTAATACTTCACCGAAAGCATTATTGTCATATTTTCTCCCCTAACACACACATGTGTCAGAGGGGGTGTAGAGGTGGGCCAAAAGCGAGCCAAAACCCCTAATTATCCCAGCTTGATCCGCCGAGCGCGCCCAAGCTCTTCATCAAAGCTTCCCCTAATCCCGACTTATTTATGGGCACCGGCGGGGATCGTGAGGCTGAGGGACGGCCTCTTGTCGAGCTCGTGCTTGGCCGTTTATCAGGCGTCATGGGCTAGCCGAATCAACTCCTTCCCATTGGAGGTATCATTTATCTTCAGTCCAACATTTTCATTATATTTTGTAAAGTTTCGGTAGAGTAACGTTTCATAAACCGAATGGCATTCAAAAGATTAACGAAAAAAATCATAAAAATGATCCCTAGAAACAACGAAAGTTCTGCTCGTCACCATTCTCGATGTAAGAGAAATCTTGCAAACAGACTCTTCAACCTGGCCTTGGCGGGCGTTGGGACCCGTGGTTACACGGGCCGTGTCCCGCTTAGCTTCAGGGACTGGTCGTGGATTCGGTTCGATCTTCATTGCCAGGTCCTTTGAGCAAAACTCAACAGAAGCAGTGATAAAGAGGCTAACAACATGAACAGTTTTAAAAAGCAATATTAATTAAATAAAGATACTGCAAAGACCGCAACGATGTCACAATAGTAATTCTAATAACAAAAAAAGAGGAAATAGACATCGAATATTCCCTTTCATAGTAAATATGGATTAAAGTAGAAAATACGCATTTATGAAAACGAACAAATAATAATGAAACATAAGCAATGCCGTACAATAACCTATGTTGGAACTTGATAATGACGTAGCCTTGAGAATCGGCCTTATCGCCCGTTGTTACAAGATCCAAAACAGTATACCCTTTGATACTTCGGTTCACCGTCGCAATCAATAACAGGAAGTCGTTCTTCGAGAGACGTTGACGAGGCTTTCCTGTGCGCCTCCCCCTCCCCCCGCCCCCGGATAAAGAGGTTGTCGCTCGTGTGACCTGCCATGCCTACCCCCCCTCCCTCCCCCGGAAAGAGACGGGTGGGGTGTGTATGTGCATTTAAGTGTGTCAGAACATATACACACACATACACATATCTCTTCATCAATCTACCTCTTTACCCATCTATGTGTGTATGTATATACATATATATATATATATATATATATATGTAAAGGTTACTAATTTAATCTTAATTACTGGCCTGGGCCCTCCACCAGTATAACCTTCTGCGGATCACCTCTACTTTGTTGCTCAGTTTTAACAATTGGTAAACACTATTACTATCCAGATTTATTGCTCAAATTCATACACAATATACAACAAATGATAAAGATAAAAATATAAAAAAAAGAGAAAATAAAATCAAAATAATTCATGCAACAGAAATCAAATGTTTTAATCGCCCCTATTATATTGCTCGCTTGTAATGTTCACACTTTTTCACACATCTCACGTAACGTCCGAGTGTTTTTTAGCTTCAGCCTCACTTTTCTTCATCTTGCTCATCTTATCTTGGTTCTTTACTTTATTTTGTATTCTTTGTCAATATCAGCTTTTCAAGTTTTATACCAGCTCTAACTTTCCTTACCGAGGACGTTTCAAGTACGCTAGTGGCTGTGACCCCTCGGGTGGGTATTATCTCGTCGGGGCAGCTGTCTCAATGTGAATGGGACGTCACACTGGGGGATTCCCCTTGTCATTCGATAATAATTTATAATTTATAATAATTTTCATATCTTGTTTCGTCTATTTTTGTGTTGTTTTGTTTTCTTTTATTCTTCATATAATTTCATTGATTAGTTTGGTCACATTGTCCTTTAACATTTTATTTCTATTTATTTTTCTTTTTTTATGGTCACATTATAAATGTCCGTCTTCTATTAGGTCGCTTATTTAATCATCATTACAATATTTTCGGGGGGAAAACTATTTTGTAAAGAAAAAAAAAAATATGCACAAGACATTCTCTATTCATTCACCCATTCAACATTTAATTTCATTCAAAGGCACACTTCCTTACATACGTCACTGCTTAGTCGCTAGTAGTCGCTACTCTTCAGGTAGGCTAATGCCAACTGCCGTTTGACCTTATTTCCGACATTGTCACTTCTCTTTCACTCCTTACCCTTTCAATCGCTCCCTCTTAGTTTTTCGGCTCCGTTCCACTCTGAGCCCAGTCATTCAAAACTTTCTCTGTGTAATATACTTATAGAAATTCAAATTTTTCACACACTTTTGCTAAGGAACACATTTGGAAGTTTGACCCACGTCTTAACCTCTTGCCCAGCCTGATTTAACAGTATGGAAATTGGCACAAGAGTATCATTCCTTCTTCCATCATCTCTTCCTTACCCAGCCTGATTTAACAGTATGGAAATGGCGTAATAACAACCTTTCCTTTACTCTACCTTATCCCCTTACCCAGCCTGACTACACAACACCTTAACTGGCGTAAGATTTACCTATTCTCTCGTCTTTCTTTATGGTCCATCTTGCCCGATGCTTTTCTATCCGTTTCATCATTCTCTCGCTCCTTCTTTCCTGATTCATTTTCTAATCAGCCAGAATTACCACTTCCTACTCCTATATACTCTGGTATGGACCTACCACTTCCAAAAGCTTATATTTCGGCGTCAATCTTACATTCTTGCTTCCACATGACTCCTTATCCCTTCACTTTCATTCTTTTGTTCTTCTTTCATTGCTTTAACTTACAATTGAATTTATCTAAATCTGTCT
Source organism: Penaeus chinensis (assembly GCF_019202785.1). Lineage (NCBI taxonomy): Eukaryota > Metazoa > Arthropoda > Malacostraca > Decapoda > Penaeidae > Penaeus > Penaeus chinensis. Next base: position 340,338 of record NC_061831.1, read on the forward strand.
AAGTATTCCTTCACGTGAACTTAAACACCGCCCCACGCTAATATTAATAGAAATGAAGCTAGAGGTATAGGAGGAGAGAAATTAAAGAATTAACTCAAGTCCGGTAGAGGTCGCCAGTCCTCTTTCAGGATAGATCCCTGCTTTCACCTGTGCTGCAATAAACTCTAAAAGAGGATCGAAGGGGTACATATAGTAGAAGAGAAATGAAAGATTTAGCTCAAGTCAGGTAGAGGTCGCCAATCCTCATTCAGGATAGATCCCTGCTTTCACCTGTTCATCTTTATTTCCTTTATATACTTCTATTACACGACTACGCAATGGCCGTGGAGAATTATCTACTATCGGTTGATTAACTGTTGGTACTCCAAAAGGTCGTAATTTTGGTGCAGCTCTCAGGTTGCATCTGTTCTCAATTCGCTCCTCTTTGTTATCCTCATCGCAAGATCTAATCTTATACAGTCCTGTTTTGGGTTCCAAAATTTCCAATATTACCCATCGTTTAGCATGAAAATGGTCCTGCATTTTACATCTACCTACTTTTACATTATTTCTTAGTATAACTTCCTGGCCGATTCCCCAATGAATATCCTTTACCTTAATGTCCCTTTGCTTCCTCGTCATCTCTTTCTGCTTGTTTTCCGTTTCCTTTGCCACATCCCATACAGTCTCTTGTATCTCCCTTAATTCACTTATCGAATCATCAATAGTTTCCTCTGATGAAGAATTTACTATACGATCCAGAGACTAACTGAAAAGGTGAATATCCTGTGGTTGTATGTGGGGTAGCATTATAATGGGCAACTAAGGCGGCTATGTGTTCAGGCCATTTCTTCTTTGCTCTTTCATTTAATGTCACTAAGAGTCCGTGTAGAGTTCGATTAAACCTCTCGCAACACCCATTCCCTTGTGGATGATAAGCTGTCGTTCTAATTTTCTCTACCCCATAACTATTGCATAACTTTTTAATTACGGAACTAAGAAAATTCCTCCCTTGATTCGACAGTAATCTATCCATATCTATCAAAAATCTGTTCTTTAAAATCTTTGCTACTGTTGTTGCCTTTTGTACTCTCGTTGGAAAAGCAAAATAATACCGATTGCAGATATCTGTAACGACTAAAACATTTTCTATTCCCATTCTCTTTTTTAAGACGGTGAAATCAATTGCTAACATTTCCCAGGGTTTGTTCGTGTCTAATCTCCCCATTACAGCATGCAGCTTCGGCGTCTCGTCTTTAGCTACGCTGCATCTGCCACATCCAGACACGTATTCTCCTACCGTAGTTGACATTCCTGGCTAGTACCCTCGACTTTTAACTAAACTAAGGGTTCTATTCCTCCCTTGATGGCCGAAATTATCATGACAGGCGTGCAATAACTGCCTTTGTAACTTTGGAGGCAATACTGGGATAATTTTCCACAAATTCATTCCCATCTTGTACAACTGAATTTTCTCTTACTCTATACAATTTTCGAAAATCTTCATTTTTCAACCAGTCCTCCTTCTCCCCTTTAGACATATGGCAATCTAGTAGCTGACAAATCCCCTTGAAACACTTAATCTCGTCTTGCGCATCCTTTATCCCCCCCTGCGACCAAAGCTCTCCCACATTCGAGTCTGTGGTGACTGCCATTGCCGTGTATTCTTCATCTGTATCACTCTCCACCTCCTGTGTCAACCTACTTAACTCATCAGCTACCGTGTTATCCCTGCCAGGCTTGTACTTTATCGTGAAATTAAACTGTTGCAAATTATTTACCCACTGACTTTCGACCGCTTAGACCGCTTAGAGGTCTCCAGATGACTCAATGGACTATTATCTGTATAACAATAAATTCTCTTCCCGCTAAATAATCATTGAATTTATTACAAACTACCCACTTTAATGCTGATAATTCTAACTTTCTTGAGCTATAATTTGACATGTTCCTTTCAGAATTTCTTAGACCACTACTGGCATAACATACCGGATGAATGTTCCTCTCGTGCTTCTGTGATAGCAGAGCTCCTAATCCCTTAAAACTCGCATCAGTTTCTAACATTAATTTTTTTCGTGAAATCAGGACATTTTAAAACAGGTGCAGTAATATACATTGCTTTAAAATCCTCAAACGCTTTCTGACATTTCTCATCCCATTCCCCGACAATGGATCTCTGCGAATCTCCTGACATCAGAGCATGTAGCGGTCCTGCCGTCTGTGCAAAGTGTTTCACAAATTTTCTATAAAACGAACAGAAGCCATGAATGCTCTCACATCTCTGACAGTTTTCGGCAGAGGCAACGACTTAACTGCTTCTACTTTCGCTGGATCTGTTGTAGTCAGGCCCTCCTCCGAAACCTGGTATCCTGAATATGTTACTTATGATGCAAAGAGCGTACACTTTTTAGGTTTAAGTTTAAGGTCATGTGTCCGCATTCTTTCAAGCAGATACCTTAACCTAACAATATGTTCCTCAACCGTTCTGCTAAACAAAATTACGTCATCTAAATATACCAATAATGTAGCAAAAATTCTGTCTCCCAGAATCCTCTCCATGTAATACTAAAATGTGCTTGAAATGTTCGATAATCCCATTGGCAATCTTTTAACTTCATAATAGTCAAAAGGTGTGCTAAATGCAGTTTTATGCTGATCTTTTGGGTGTACTTGTATTTGGTGATACCCTGCATCTAAATCAAGTGTTGAAAAAACTTTGCACCTGCTAATGCTTCAACCGTCTCATTAATCCTTGGCAGAGGAAACATTTCTTTAACTGTATATTTGTTAAAAGGCCTGTAAACTATACACAGCCTTAAAGTGTTATAGGGACTTACGCTCAGCGCAATTACCCCTTGTTTGCATAGCTTTTCGATGTGTTCTTTTACCTCCGGGACCTGATTCGGTGTTATACTTCAGTCAATTTTTAATTTATCAAACTGACGCTGTAGTGTTGTATTTCCCTCCCTTCTATTTCCTCTGCTCTTGCAACTTTGCCTATCCGCGAATTCCTTCTTAATTTACAAGTTGTTTTAGATAGGTTTGCTACCAGCGTATGTCCCTTCACACTCTTTATAAGGACCATAGCAGGCAGCGTTACTATACCCTCAAGAACCCATCCTTCCTGTTGTTCTGTCAATGGCTCAATCAACACTACCTGACTTTTTACCTGTCTTAATTGCGGGATCCCGACTGGCACCAGTCTCATACTAGATGGTGGAATTACCGGTATTTGTGCTTTCCCGGTTAATGCAAATCCCCAGTCCTCTTTTAAGTGTAATTTGCGGAGTGCTCTCACATAACTAATATAGTCTTTCCACTCTTCCCAATTAACACTTGATTTATATAGATTGTACATTACCGACCATGCCTCTATCACCTTTGACAACACACCAATTCCTAACAAACAACTGTAACTCTCTCCCACCCTATCACAAACCAAGACTACTGCATCATCAACCTTTGCCCCACAGATTCCGATTATAACTTGTATACTACCTCTACACGGTCTTAAACCACCGCCTACTGAGCTAATGCTAATTCTAACCGGTTGTAGCTTTATCCCACAAGGTCGCAAATAGTATTCATAAACTTCAGAACTAATTAAAGAAACATCGCACAAACCAACATCTACCCCTTCAATATTTACAGTTACCCTTGAGTTGCTTGCTTTCGTAGGTCCCATTTCTATCATATTTACCACTGGATAGCCTGCTTCCTGTCCACCGCTTGTGACGCATTCTTGCACGTTGCTACTGCTAGGCCCTTTGGGTTGGCGGTTTATACTCCCACTGGGTCTCACTAGTTTTCCGCTGCTGTATCGGCCAGCACTTTACGAGTTTCCCCTGACTTAACATTATTTGTAGTTTCGTCACCTTGAGTTTGCAAGTTCCTTCCATAATACCTGTCTCTAAAACTCCCTTCTGGGCACCATACAATAATATGACCCTTTTTACCGCATCTATAACAAATTCTCTCTCTTTCGAATTCTTTTCATTCTTCATTTCTTCGTCCTTCCCATCTTCATCTTTCATTTGCGAGAAAAAATTCCACTCATGCTCTCTCATTGCTATCCACTCTATCCACTCATCCAATGAATCATCTGGCCTCTGCTCTATCCTCCTCTTAAGCTTCAATCCCAATGCTGTCTCTCTCATATTCCTCGCCACACATTCTCCGATCATTCTACGATCTATTTCATTTCCACCTTGCTTAAGGCTTTCACTCATCCCCAATAACACGTCTAAAAATTCCCACACTCTCTCATGCTTCCCCTGCTTTCTACCTGCCATTCGTTCAAATAAATCCTAAACATATATTCTTCTCCCATACCTCCTTCACCAATTCTTCCATAATGTCTTCTACGCTATGCCAATCCTGTTTATAATTATGCAATCTCTCTGCTGCCGATCCCTCTATGTGATTCATCACAAACCTAACTTTATCCTCCTAATTTCCGACTAACTGTCCCAGTGCCTGGTTTGCTTTCTTGATCCATCTCTCAACATCCACCTTTCCTGTATATACTTCTAGTGCTGGATCTTTCCGAATAATGGAAGGAGAATTTACTTGCCTATGCTGAATACTAGCCAAGTTTTCAAAAATTTCCAAAGTCCTATTCCACCTTATTTTTTCCTCATTTTTTTCTTTCTAGTCTACTTGATTCCGCCGTTGGTAATTCCCAATTTCTACTTTGATGTGCACAGCCTCCATCCCGTTCCCCCGATCAAATTTCTCGATATATCAGAAATAACAAATGTAGTAACAGTAATCCCACAATTAACCCTAATAAACCGCAAATGTGCTCTCCTGTCTCCATCCTTCAACACCCATTATTAAATATGAGCAGTCGAGAGGAAACCCTCTGCTACCAATTGTAAAGGTTGCTAATTTGATCTTAATTACTGGCCTGGGCCCTCCACCAGTACAACCTTCTGCGGATCACCTCGATTTTGTTGCACATTTTTAACAATTGGTCTTAAAAGAAACACTATCACTATCCAGATTTATTGCTCAAATTCATACACAATATAAAACAAATGATAAAGATAAGAAAAAAAAAAAAATCAACAAAATAATTCATGCAACAGAAATCAAATGTTTTAATCGCCCCTATTACATTGCACTTTGTGACCAATAACTGCTTGTAATGTTCACACTTTTTCACACATCTCACGTAATGTCCGAGTGTTTTTAGCTTCAGCCTCACTTTTCTTCATTTTGCTCATCTTTCCTGACACTCATGGCCTCTTCGACTTGCGCCTCACGCCTCACACCTCGCGCCTCACGCTCGCGCCTCACGCGTGCGTTTTCGTACGGGCATACTTGTGACGTGGCACGATACTTTCCACTCAACACCGGAAACCCTGTTAAGTGTTATAAACCCTTATCTACCTTCGTTCTTTACGTTACGTTACGTTCTTTTATTTTGTGTTCTTTGTCAATATAAGCTTTTCAAGTTTTATACCAACTCTCACTTTCCTTACCGAGGATGTTTCAAGTACGCTAATGGCTGTGACCCCCTCGGGTGGTTATGTCTCGTCGGGGTGAATGAGACGTCACACGGGGGGATTCCCCTTGTCATTCGATAATAATTTATTTTCATATCTTGTTTCGTCTATTTTTGTTTTGTTTTGGTTTCATTTTTTTCTTTACATAATTCCATTGATTAGTTTGGTAACATTTTCCTTTAATTTTCTATTTCTATTTTTTTTTTTTTTTTTTTTATGGTCACATCATAAATGTCGGTGTTTTATTAGGTCACTTCATTACATTTTTTTTCGGGGAGAAAAACTATTTTGTAAAGGAAAAAAAAAAAAATATGCACAAGACGTTCTC
>NC_061831.1:358654-361154 GCF_019202785.1 Penaeus chinensis
TGGCTGTCCGTCTGCCTGTAAGCATATGTACATACAGACACACACACGCATGTATAAATGAACATATCAAAATATGTATAGACCCAAAACACACCCACACACACACACGTATATATATAAAGAAGTACTACCATGCAACTTGGCAATCACAATCTAGGAAAGGACTATGCTCCAGAAAGTGCTGTCCAAGTTCAGTGTCAGAAGAAAAACTTTCAAGATGAGCTTCCAAAATCTTTCAATGTAGAGAAATATGGAATTTCCCTATGAAATGTAATAATTCTCCTTATTATTACAGATACTTTCCATTTCAAAGAATATTCTATTTTTTTTTTTTTTTATGGTCACATTATAAATGTCCGTCTTCTATTAGGTCGCTTATTTAATCATCATTACAATATTTTCGGGGGGAAAACTATTTTGTAAAGAAAAAAAAAAATATGCACAAGACATTCTCTATTCATTCACCCATTCAACATTTAATTTCATTCAAAGGCACACTTCCTTACATACGTCACTGCTTAGTCGCTAGTAGTCGCTACTCTTCAGGTAGGCTAATGCCAACTGCCGTTTGACCTTATTTCCGACATTGTCACTTCTCTTTCACTCCTTACCCTTTCATATATATGTATATATATTTATGTATATATATTTATGTATATATATTTATGTATATATATTTATGTATATATATTTATGTATATAGTATTTTATGTATATATATATATATATATATATATATATATATATATATATATATATATATGTGTCTGAGTGAATGTATGTCTGTCTGGCTGTCCGTCTGCCTGTAAGCATATGTACATACAGACACACACACGCATGTATAAATGAACATATAAAAATATGTATAGACCCAAAACACACCCACACACACACACGTATATATATAAAGAAGTACTACCATGCAACTTGGCAATCACAATCTAGGAAAGGACTATGCTCCAGAAAGTGCTGTCCAAGTTCAGTGTCAGAAGAAAAACTTTCAAGATGAGCTTCCAAAATCTTTCAATGTAGAGAAATATGGAATTTCCCTATGAAATGTAATAATTCTCCTTATTATTACAGATACTTTCCATTTCAAAGAATATTCTATTTTTTTTTACCTTAAGCAAAATAAATTAGTATATTAGTAAGGTACACTCAGTAATTAAACAATAAGTAAATAAATACATAAATTCAAATCTAAATTCTATCTCCTCGTATAATTTTCTGGGAGGAGTTTTGGGTTCTTTACAACATTTGTCCCCACCCTCCAACTCATAAGTTAGTTGCGCTCACGACTTGTTAGAGGCTTGGGGCTAAGCACGTAATATGCGTAATGCTACTTGTATCATTTACCTCTACACAACTAGCTAACCATATGCAATACAGTTTCCTAGTTCCACGAGTAATTACTATACATATTAATAGCAGTTTTTCATAAAGAAATTCCATAAGTTTTCATAACTTTGCGACTATGAGTTTCCGTACAACAAGGTCTCGACGTCGCGTTCTCCGCTGACTTTAGCGTTGATGTGAATGTAAAATGATTTTATGCAAGTTTTCGATTTTACTGTCAAGCTATCAAGCTACTAGTAGCCTAATGGATACCTGTGTCCAACAGTGGGTGCGGGCGGGTTCACGCTTGAGGGCCGAGGCGTCGCCGTTCGTCATGAGGCGAAATGGGCTGCAGGAAGGATGAGGAAAAAGTAGGAACCGGATCAGAGGCAGCAGACCTTCTTGCCTGCCTCTTGGCGCTTCAAGCAAGTTGTGACGGTCTCGGCTCGTGGCTACCATTATTAGTAAGCCTTTGTGAGAAGGAAAATGCGTCGCGTACATTACTTTAGGTCGTCTGTTTATCAGTACCTCTTCCGAAGGTAGAACGACCGTTATTTCCCGAATGAGCTGTGCTCAAGATTTTCTCCGACGAGGTACCATTTCGAAATGCGTGCGACCAGAAATCGCGGCATCCAAACCCTGAAAGTAAAGTCACTCCGAAGGAGAGGATGTGTTCCAATTGCAAAAATTTGTGTCTGATTTCTGGACGAAATACTGCTTGTACTAAAAGCTGAAAATGTTTCGCCCTACTTGCAACTTTAATTTGGGGGTCGAGACAATGCGTAAAGAAGAATGATTTGCGATGATCCGTCCTCTGCAGATCTTAAGGTTGCAAAGAAATATCATTATCAATAACGAATATATATATATATATATAAATATATATACATACATGTATATGTATGTATATATACATATAAATGAATGTATACGTATATAGATATATATGTATATATACATATATATATGTATATACATATATATATATATATATGTATATATATATATATATATATTTATATATATATATATATGTATATATGTACATTAGGGTGTTTCAATAATTGTCGATTTTCTCAAATTTGCTCGAATCCCGGGGGCAAGTTAAGAAATAGGCCCCTATGAATTTTCTAAGTTTGGAAATGTATTTTTAATTAAAATCAAA
>NC_061831.1:373654-376154 GCF_019202785.1 Penaeus chinensis
TTTTATTTATGCGACTTACGCCTAGTACAGACATAGTTGTTCACTCTCAAATGCCCTAAGTACTATGCATGTGTTCATTTTCGTGCACATGCACATGCAAGCACAAACCTTTACATATGCTCCTATGCATATGATATGCATACATATTCCTACATTATACACAACTATACACATGCAGATGCATACCCATATATAGACATGTTCGCATACATATGTGTATACGCAGCAACATATATGCGAACACATATGCTGTACACATCCTCTACACATACTTATACATACATATAGCCTGATGCTGATGTACACGTGTATGTGCACATACGTTCATGAGTACATATTAGTGCTCACCCACATATATATGTATATACCTGTACATGCACATATATATGCACATATACATATATATACACATACACATATATATACACATACACACACATATATATACACAAACATACATATATACATACGCATGCATTTGCATACACACACACACACGTACCCATATGTACATGTACACACCCACCTTTACATATGTATATATACATATATACATACCTATATATACACATTCATACACATGTATACATATATACATACCTACACATATACATACACATATACATACCTAAACATACATATACATACATATATATATACACATATGAATATATACACACATGCGTACAGATATACATATTGACTTATAAACTGTTTCTCTATCAAACACACACACATGGACACGTACACACAAACCCGCATATACCTGCGCACTTCCGTCCATACTTTATAATGTGCATAAATTGTAAGCTTGCAGCAGAGGGGTTGAGGGGAGGAGGCGGGTGTGGGAGAGGAGGATTTAGGACGACGTTGGAATGGGTAATGATGTTAGAGGTTAGAGGAATTTGAAAAAGTGATTTTGTATCTGTCATTTTTTTCGGAGAGGTATAGTATTCCTTAGCAATTGCTAAGCCTACCGGCCCGTGCCCTCAGCCGCCCGCGACCACGGGTCGCTTGAGGTGCCATCACTTGAATTACGCTTTGTTAATGCATAGCTTATCTGGCGGATCTTCTGTCGAATGGGTGATCATATTTGTTGCTTTATGGTAACCATGTTTAAACCTCCCTGATTTTGTGATGTCCTGTACTTACATACTGACGGTTTAGCTGTTCCTTAGAGAATCTACTTGCGGGAAAACTGGTAATACATGCGATTTGGCAGTTACTCAGTGTCCTGTGGATATGGGGGTAGGTGATGCTTGTCATTTTCTAATGATTTAGGAATTTTGCATTCTTTTTCTGGTGGGGGAATCATTATTATTATTTTCTTATTCACCACTGTTTCTGTCTAATATGGCACTCTCTCTCTCTTTATATATATATATATATATATATATATATATATATATATATATATATACATATATACATATATCCTTCCTTTCAGAGAGAGGGTCTGGCCGAGGTTGGCTCAGCGCACCGCGTCTTCGCTTTTGACCCTCTGTTTCTCATCCCGCAGGGCTGTGTGGGCCGTGTGGTGGGCTGGGTTCAGGCCCAGAGCGGCCTCATCACGGGCGTCGGTGTGGGCGTGGGCGTGTTGGAGGTGGCGGGCTTGGTGGCGGCCGCCTCTCTCTGCCGCGCCATCCGCTCCTCGACGGACTAGCGCCACGCCCCCACGCCCACACTCACCCATAACACCCACCTGGGCAGCGCGAAGAGCGGGCGGGCGAAGGCGACGCCGCCGCAGGAATCGCAGGGTGCTGCCGAGACCCCCCAGATGGAGGAACAGCCGGAGGACCCGCAGCGACGGCGCAAGTGCGAGCTGCTCTCCTCCAGCGCCAGCCTCCTGCCGCGCTCTCACGAAGGGTTCAGTCTCGGGCGACCGCACGATGAGGGGCAGTATGGGCGTGGGCGTGGATACACACATCAGCGCGTTCGGAGTGTGGGCGACATCGAGGAGCTCACGAGGATGGAGAGAATCCTGGACGAGTGGACTCCATACGCCTCCCTCAACCACGTGGACGAGCGGTATGACGGCCGGAAGCAGGGTGGGGGTGGGAGCGGTCGCAACATGGGAAGTGGGAGTGGCCACATCACAGGTGGTGGGCGTGGGCCAGTATGTCCAGAGCGGCCCGTCAACACAGCGAGGCGAGGCGAGAGTCAAGGAGGTATGTATGGCGGAGGGCGCGCTGTATATCCCGGCCACAACGCGCCGTTGTCCAGCTTCAAAGGCTCGAGTGACTTCAGGGGAACAGGGAGCCTGGGGGTGCTGCACGAAGGAGAAAGCTTGGCATCAAGTGACGGTCGAGTAAGGACAGGAAAGGGAGGGGAGTAAGCAGCGTGGAAGGGAAAATCGCCAGAAAACGGGAAGAGAGGCAATTGGTTCTCAGACCGAAGAGAAGTTACGAGTACCAGACGAAGTGGCTCTCCGAGGCCAACCAAAGCGACGAGGAATACAGCGAGCAGCTCTTCCGCAACGAAAAAGAGACGGAAAACACAG
>NC_061831.1:393654-396154 GCF_019202785.1 Penaeus chinensis
CTGCTGCCCCCCGACGCGCCGCCGCCTCGCCGAGTCCTACGCGCCGCCAACAAACTGGTGCCCATCAGGGCTCTTCACTAACCGCTACCACCGGAACACAATACCCACTCTAGTCTGACTCATCAACGAGCACTAATCAATGGACCGCCTACCACACCTCTCCTACGAGCACTAGTCCACAGCTACTAGTCCACCAATCCTAGCTTACCTGTACTTGCACATGTCTTTTGTTATTTTGTTTCTCTTGCTTCTTTTTTGTTATTTTTCCTATAGTTTGTCAGATATTTTGTTGTTTGTTTAATTGTTTATGTATATGTAGGTTGTCTCATTATCTGTATTTATATGTATATTATCAGCCCCTGGCTGAATAAGATTTAATAAACCGATTATTATTACTATCATCATTATTATCACACACACACACACACACACACACACACACACACACACACACACACACACACACGCAATGTATGTGTGTATATATATATATGTGTGTGTGTATATATATATATATATATATATATATATATATATTTATACACATACATACATACATACATACACAAAGTAATAATGATGATGTCGATGATGACGATGACGGCGATAATAAGTAATTACATTAATAATAATCATGGAAAATAAGAATTATAGAAATATATTATTATTATTGTGATAATAATAACTAAACGAAAAAAGACAATGATAAGTAACGAAATAACAAATAATTCAAATACAGATAAATACTTTGATGATTAATAGGATGTTCATATTAGTGCCACTGTAATGACCTACATACACACATTATAAATGCAGAAATGAAATATAACGAAGCTAGTAAAGGCAAGCAATGTTTCGCTTGAAATCTCAGGAATCAGTGCCTCAGACCCTGGAGACTGTTCCTAAAAGCAGGAATGTGAGGCTGGAAATCGGAGAAACCCTTCTGGCGAATTGCCTGTCTTTCTCTTCGGAATTTGAGAATGTAACGGCCGAAGATGAGGAGATTCCCTTTGACAAGGGTACATTAAGAACATGAATATTTTATTTTTGTTACTTTTCGAAATGCTCTACTTAATAAAACAAATAAATAAGTAGATAATAATAATATTTATAAATTAGAATAATTATATTAGAAATGCAGTATTACTGCATCTACTGTTTTGTAATATTTTACATATTGAAATATAGATAGAAATGTCATTAATCAATTTCACTTTATTTTCCCCGTAACTCTTCTTGGTAATTTGCATTATACATTTTCACTGACATATATCTACCATTGTTGTAATAAACACATTTGTTTAAATGTCACAGGTTCTCAACACACATATGTGTGAGTGTGTGATTATCTGCCGGTCACGAATGTTGGTTCATGAGCAGTGCTGAAGTCTCCTCTCCAAGTGCAAGGTTGATAGGGAAAATAAAATTGCCCATACAGTAGATCCCCCTACTGTATGAGCACTTCAGTCGAAGGAAAGGGGCCCCAAGAGTCCACTTAGCAACAGTAACATGAGTAGCTAGAACTGAAATTAATGACAGACTGCCTTAAAAGGCGAGTTTCAACTGTCTTTATTTACACTCGGGCCCCATACAATCCAGACGTCGTGTTTCAATTGCGGAAAGAACCTCTGCACCAGTCCAAACATACCCAAGGATTGAGTGTGCAGCAGGACAGAGCACAGGGAAAGTTTACCTTATATCACCGTAGTGTTGGGTTTTTTAACTTTGTGAAGAAAGACGAAAAGAAAACCATAGTGATCGTAGGTTAAAGCATGGAAGAGTGCTATAATTAAGCTAGTGAAGAAACAGGAAGATGGACACCGATTTTCCAATTTTCGAACAAGGAGGTGTTTTTATCATGAGTTGTTATTAACTTGTTATTAACACTTAAGTATCAAGCAAGGGGTTATTGTTAACTAACATCTTTTTTTAAAAATCATGTTTTTGCTGGTGTCCTCTTGCTTTTTTCTGTGATGTTTAAGTATTTTTGACTCAAATCAGATCATGATTTATAATTATTTAAATATCTAAAGAATACTAATATTTCTATAAGAGATAATAATGATACTGGTAAGTACAAACAACAGCAACTAGTACAATGTACAATGAAACAAATATTTCAGGAATGATAAAATTTCTTCTTGTGAATAACAGAAGTCTCATATTTACAGTAAAACTTATTGATTGATTATTTACCTGTGTAAAACCTTTATTACTCCTTTTATTGTAGTTATAATACTTGGAATGATAAGTGTTGTTGTAAATGTAATGGATTTATAAGCTATTATATGTTCCAGGTCTGCGACACGAGAGTCTCTGGAACAATAAAAAAAAAAATATATAGGTAATGTCTATATCAATGCGGCATTGCATTATCCCATTTTTTTTTATATATACACCTGAGTATGACGGTTTCGAATTATAAATCAATTTCCTCCGAGTGCCCACGGGGAGTGTGTGTAATACCTCGCTGTCATTATTACTTAGGAGTAGATAGGTA
>NC_061831.1:406154-413654 GCF_019202785.1 Penaeus chinensis
TCGAGGAACAAACTACCACACTATTATAGAAAAAAGAACTTGCAGGATTGTAAACGAGAACTCATCTTTATAGGAGAGAGTTTGGGGATTCATATAACCTTATCCTTGGATTTTACATTATCAAAAAAATGTGAAATTCATAGAAAATATCATGTAAAAATTGAGGATTGGCATTGGCATTAAATGTAGGATATTTCAAGACGATCCCTTACTACCCCAGGCATTTGTAACTTGATTGATACTTATTGCTTATGTACTGAGAAAAACAAAGGCAGGTTATTTTATCAAAGAAGGAAATCTGAAAGTGAAACATCTGTTGTTTGCAGACTCCAAAAAACATTTAAGGAAAATTAAAGGGACATTGGCAGTTTGGTTATGACAGTACTACTAACTAATAAATATATAGGATTGGAATACGAGATAAAGAATGAGAAGAGGAAATTGGAATCGTATTTCCAGATGGCGAAACGATAAAACAAGTAAAGAACGATGGTTATAAATACATATGAATTTTAGATCCTGTTATAATTAAGGATTGAGAGCAAATTTAGAAGTGAATATCTAAGAAAGATAAGATAAACAGTTAGCTTCGGTGAGGACACGGGAGAGGCTGTTAGCCATATCGTGAATGAAAGCAAGATACTGGGGCAGTAGACATGCAGGAGAAGGCATGATAGCATTACAAGAAACCTGTGAGTTGTGTAGAGAGCTCGAGTTAGAAAGGGCAACAAGTGATACGAACAAACTGGGAGGGATTTACAAGGAATGGGTAATGTAAAATAAATTGACGAAGAAATGTCGTGGGATATGTACAAACAGCTTTATTGCGAACAGCAGCACTCTTAATGGATGCACTATTGAGACCTGCGAATGAAAGTAAATATGGAAACTTTATTTTTATTTATCTATTATTTTTGTTTACATACTTCTAATGTTTGCTAAGTAGAAGACTATAGAATTGGAATGCCAGTATTGGTATTGTACGGTTTCTTGTCATCAGCGTTATCCCCACTATTATCATTTTGTTCTATTACATTATCCTCTTCGTCATCACCAGTATCACCACCATTATCCTCCTCCTCCTCCTCATCATCGTTATTACCATTCTCCTCATCATCGTCATTATCATCATTATCATTGTCATCACCATCATCCTTAATTACCATTACAATTATTGCTGTTGCTGTTATCAATAAAATCGTCATTATTACCAATCTTTATCATTATTGTTGTTGCTGCTGCTGTTTCTTAGCATGATTACCGTCATTATCGCCATAAACATCAAATTCATTATTATCATCGCAGTAGTTGAACTTTATTTTTATTCTTTTATTGCCATTATCATCATGTTATTGTTACTTGATATTATTATTATTATCATTATCGTTGTCATTATATTAGTATGTTATTATTTTTATTATTATCATTTTATTCCTCTTGTTATTATTCATTATTAAAACTAATGTAATTATTACTATTATCTTTCTCATTATTTATATTATTGCTATTGTGTTGTTATTTTACCATCATTGATATTATTAGCACTACATCATCAAATAAACAAAGTCCTACAACTGAAGATAAAAGAAAAATGGTGTTTATGGGGTGCGAAGGATGCTGACTGACTGACCTTCCGTATACTTATGTGATGTCTCGGATAGGCTTAATGGAAGCTCCATCAAAAAAGACCCTTCATTGGGTTTCTTGTTATATCCTGCCTTGTATTTACGATGAAATCATGTTCATTAAATAGCAACAGTATAAAGTAGACAAAGTAAAACATTTGGATCCAAGATGTGTTTTCTAAATTACCAAATGGAAGGAAATCGAGATTACTGTTAAACGCAACACTGCACACCCGAACAGAAATCTTCTAAAATGCACCAGCGTTGTCACATAATTTAACGGTAACAGAGAGTGAAAAAGATGCAACATGAAAACGAGAAATGCGCGAAAGGGAAATTGAGTGAAATGTAGAGAAAAACACATCTCTGCTTCTATGGCCATCCTAACTACGCACCTGGATATATCTCGAACCGTTGCCTAACCGCTTTACACATTCTGACCAGAATCCAGGAATCATGGTTTAACGTATTTACTGTAAATATTTAATACCATGTCATAGACATATGTAAAATGGCAGCGCTTCTAGTGTGAAACAATATACATGACAGATAGTCCACTACTGTATGGTTATATAGTACTTCAAAATAAAAAAAATATAACAAAGTATATAATAAACGATGTTGATTGTGTTATGAAGCTTGTATGGTAGTTATATTGATGATAATCATGATAATAAATGCTATGATGATAACGATAATGATGATAAGAATGGTAGCGCAGGAACGATCCTAACAACACAGGGATGATAATGGAATCAGTGCAATAAATCCTAATATTACTAGTACTTGTAAAACAAAAATATTACTACTACCGATACTCTTACTTCCAAAAGTACTGCCGTTGCTTCAATTAATAAAATTAATAAAGAGATAAAGCAATAATGACAGCAATATCTAAAACATTACTAACATTCCCAAGGAGAAATGCAGTACAACCAGCGTCAACACTCGCTGCTATTCTGTATACCGTTTCCTGCCTTCGCGCGTTCCACAACGGAGACGCAAATTCTGCACTCTTTTCCAGCTGACATAGGGGAAGGTTTGGGGCAAGGACGACATATCCAGACGAGAATATATATAAAAAATTGTCAGGCCTCGTTGGCCCTGGAGCGACTCAGTATCAGTCTAAAATGGAGATGAAACCCACACAGCCTTCTTCCTCCATGACGAGCCGAGCCCTTCCTTGGCCCCTCGCTTCTTGCGAGGTAATCTCGCAGCACACGCGCACTTATACATACGCACACCTATATTCAGACACACACACATACATATACATTTGTACACATTCATGTATGTGTGTTTGTTTGTGTTCGCGCGCGTGCTTCAAAGGAAATCACTGGCTGCGTCGTTGAAGGCGTGGCGTCGCAGCCCGAGGATCAGTCCGAAGTTTTCCTACTTTGCGCGAGACGGCGGATGGGTATGCAGCCGAGCGAGGTTGCCGCGGGTGAAAGGTCTGTACAAGCTGTACAGACCTCCGATTGCAACCTTCTCCGTGGGCGGGGGTTGTATTGTGCTTGACTTGACAGAAATTTTAAACAAGCATATCGTAGTTGTGCTTTTAATTTCCCGATCTGTTTCTGGCGTTACACGCAGCTTTCAAAATATATACAAAAGTAAATCTAAAATAAAGGTATCAGTTCTCAGAGATAAAATTCTGTCATTCCATGAAGTAGACACATTTAACCTTTTTACGCCAACTTGAATTATTTTTGTATGTTTAGTGGTTTCCGTGATGGAAGCCCAACTGACTTCTTGAGGTTGTGGGTCCGCGTAGTATGAAAACCAGAAAAAGCTCTCAGACGGTGTTCCTTCTTCAAATGTAGATAGTGATAAGGATAAGTCCGATATGCGAAACTGAGCCTGGCCTGTGTCGACTAATGCCGACTCGCTAATGTGTGTCAGCCACAGCAGTAACCTCCGGACGACAATTGCAACTTCTCGCGCCTGCGTGGGGCGCGAACAGCCGATCCCTCGGATGAGAGCTTGACACATTACCCCTATACAACCCTAGAGGCTTTATATAGTAAGATGTACGAATATACATAGTCTTACTGACCACTTGACGTCAAATGGTTAAGGCAATAAGAATACTGAATGCTATTATTCTTTCATATACTGTTGAAGATGATCGACCTTGCTGTCGCTTTTAATATGTAAATAAATGTGAATAGTAGCTTCTCTAATCTAAGAAAAAAACTTCATGGCAGTAGATGAAACTGCCGTTCATATTAAAAATTATTTAAAGACGTTATTTTCTCTCACCCATCCTTACTGATTTCTTCCACCTTTTTTAATCATCCTTAACTAGATCATATCCATAAACATTTACATTTGACGAGTATGAAATTATATCTACATTTTTTTAACAACTGTTACGTTTAAAACATGTACTACATAAAGGGAATATAATAATACTGATGATAACGATGATCACAGTACCAATAATCACTATCAAATAGGAAGAATATAAAAGTGCAAGAGAGGGGCGGATACTATATTGTATCCAGATTCGGAACATGTAACATTGAAAATGGAATATGTTTATAGTCGTTTTCAACTAATTATTGTTTATAAAGCATCCAAATAAATACTGAAATAACAAGATCTACAAAAGTCAAGAGCCCATGCACATTCCGACAAGGAGTGGTATTTGTATAATTGTTTATTCCAGCATTACCAGCTTCATCATGACCAATATTACTATCAATGTACGACTTTTGCTCGTTGCAAAAATTAATTGATTAGATAATAAGATTATAATCAAAACGCATTTCACCCAGAAAGCACTTTAAAAAATCAAGCAAGAAAAGTAGAAGGTATCTGGCGCTCATATTAGTGTTCATATATGTGTATACACTTTAATGTATGTATGTATGTATGTATGTATGTATGTATGTATGTATTATGTATGTATGTATGTATGTATGCATGTATGTATATATCATACGCGAGCACACACACACACACACACACACACACACACACACACACACACACACACACACACACATACACACACACACACACACACACACACACACACACACACAGACGTGTGTGTGTGTTTATTTCATTTGCAAACGTTTCGAAATGTCATGCAAGTCTTCCTTCTGAATGTTGTAAGCGGAAAACAGATAATAAGGACGTTAGATAATTCAGTTATGAAGATATAGTTCTAGATTTTCATAAAATACGTAAATGTTTTCACTAACACTATAGCAAAGTTCATGAAATAACCTATGGACTATAGTTCTAATGTGGTATATTTATTTACCTTGTCCTAGCTGCAAGAGGCAAGTCCTTCAGACCTGGCCTCCCGCTGAGCAAACCATCCTTCTCGACAATAAGAGAGCATTCACTTAAACACTCACGCTCTTTTTTCTATCGCAGACTTCATCATCTCAGAATCCCTCCTGATAACAAAGATGAAGCCAGAACTGAACAACACAACCACTGCAACTAGCTTGTTCACCCATTAGACTACCCCTCACCATAAACAACCTCTTTGGTTAGTTTAGCATACTTTTTTTGTATATCAAAGATATTTGAATTTATGATTTATGGTTTTATATATTTTTTGTACTGTGTTTGTATTCTTGTATTTACTTTATTTATGTGTTTACATTTTTTATTTACGTATTTTGCAAAAAAAAAAAAAAAAAAAAATAGAACCATATCTTCATAACTAAATTGTCTGACGACCTTATCAATTGGTTTTCGCTTACTGCATTCAGAATGAAGGCTTGTGAGATTTTTCGAAAAGTTTGCTAAATAAATAAAGATGAGATTCCTCACGGCTGTGTTAATATACCTCTTCGTGCTTACGATTCGACGAGGGCCAAACCTATCATGGAATATATATACATGTGTGTGTGTGTGTGTGTGTGTGTGTGTGTGTGTGTGTATGTATGTATGTGTATATATATACACACTGTAAAGGATTTTTTGTTTAAAATGGTGTATTTCCTCATTAGATTAATCACATTGTCTAATTATGTTCTCGCTTTCATTAAAATGGGGGTATAAAAACTCGGTTATTTTCATTACCCTATATATATTTGCAAATATTATAAACAAACAAAAATTAATATAAATAACCACGTCCCAGCGAGCGTATCAAACGTCCCAGGTGTCACGGGCCTTGTTTAAGCAAGGGGGTACATGGTAAGGATAAGTCCGATATGCGAAGCTGAGCTTCGCCCGGGATATGCCAATGAGGGGAGCCCGGCCTGTGTCGACTAATGCCGACTCGCTAACGTGTGTCAATTGGTGCTGACTCGTCTTAGTCCTTACCCGCCGTGGTGCCCAGTCACAGCAGTGACCTCCAGGCGACAATTGCAACTTCTCGCGCCTGGGCGGGGCGCGAACCGCCGACCCCTCGGATGAGAGGCCAACACGTTACCACTGTACTAGCCCGGAGGCATGGGGGTACATGAGGGGGCACATGAGGTTAATCGTGGCGCCTGGCGTCAACTAATCCGTGTATATACATAAAAAGACTGGACATGAATGTAAACACAATGAATTAAAAGGACTTACAATATGCCACGCTATGTGAATTAGCGTATTCATTAAAGGCTTTCCTACTAAGACCAGGTGAGGAACACCTACGCGCATGCGCATTACAATAAGGGGGTACGAGGGAACTTACTTAAGCAATATTTTACAATCGTGTTAATAAGGTCTTCATATTATAAACCCGACATCACAGTATACAAATATCTTTATTCAACATGGTAAATGTTATGTAATCCCTTTACACACATATATTTAATATATACATATATATATAATGTATATATATTATATATATTTATATATATTATATATAATATATATACATATATATTATATGTATACGCACACACTATATTAGTCTATCTATATTTACCTATCTATCTGTCTAGCTATTTACTCACACAGTAATGTGTGTTTGTCTGTTTATGTATTGTGTTCTGTATTTATCTATTTGTCTATGTATCTATACAGAAACACACACACACACATATATATATATATATATCAAAATATGCATATATATGTATATGTATATATGTAGATCCGTGTATATATATACATATATACACGGATATACATATATATATATATATATATATATATATATATATATATATATATATATATATATATATATAGTTAGATAGGTAGATCATTATGGATAGATGTAGTGCATATATACATATATACATTTATGTTTACATTACATATATAGTATTAAGTATGTATATTATGTATATATGTGTGTGCGTGCATATATATATGTGTGTGTCTGTGTGTATGCATATAAATATACATATATATATATATATATATATATATATATATCTACATCGATATCTATCTATATAAATACATGTATACATATATATACATACATATATATATATGCATATACATGTTTATATATAAATGTATACATATACTTTTCACCTTTCTTATTGTTCACATATTTCCTTTGCCCTCCCTCCTCTGTATGTCTCCCTCTCCCTCCTCCTCCACTTGCATCTCTCCATTTCTTTCTTGTTCCTCTCTTACTCTCCCGGGCGGAACATTTGCGACATCGTATACATATGTGGACGAAGGCTACGGCAACGGCTTTGAAGTGACACTTAGTCGTGCCCTAATATAACAGCTGCGGCCCTTGCCATCTGGAATATTGTAGGGCGCTTCCTTTCGCCACCTGCAGCAGGGAATGCGTTCTAGCTAACTTTCACGTCTTACAAGACGAAAAAACGGTGGTTTATGAGAAATACCACCTTTGTGGGCCACGGGTCAGGTTGGAGGATGGCCTCGTTCCGCGCAGGCGTTTGATATCTAGGAAAACTCCGCCTGGGCTGATGGCGCTCGTTGGGGA
>NC_061831.1:453654-468654 GCF_019202785.1 Penaeus chinensis
CACCGGTAGTGAACGGCATCACCTAAATGTCTGAATGAGATGTAAAGATGTCATTAAAAATATGTGGAATGAAGTGTATGAATAAGAGAACCTAACAGTACTCTCTCGGGGGAGGGGGGGGGTGAAAACTGATTATTGGTCATATATTTCATGATAACAGCCGAACAATACTAACTCCGTGAATATCAGCTAACGTGATATGGGGAAGTGGTTCCCCTACTCCACTCCAGGGCCCTATTAGGCCAACAGTAAATGCAAGCGGAGATACGTTAGCAGCTAGACTCAATGAAAATGAAGACAGAAGACCTTGCACATTGAAATGAAGGCATGCGCGTCTAAAAGTGACCTCAAAATCATCTATAACAAAAGTATCGATATGACAAGCTGATGAATTCTGTCTCTTAATGCACTAATGTGAACATATCGATATTTGTGTTATATACATATACAATATGTGTGTGTGTGTAATTCATGTCAGGCAAATTGCAAGTAAAACAGACGAATATGCCATATGCGCGCACACACACACACACACACACACACACACATATATATATATACACACATATATATGTAGATAGATAAATATATATAAATATATGTATGTATATATACATATGTATATGCATAAATATATATATATATATTATATATTATATATAAATCTATATTATTACATATATTTATACACACACACACACACACACACACACACACACATATATATATATATATATATATATATATATATGTGTGTGTGTGTGTGTGTGTGTGTATGTGTGTATGTGTGTGTGTATGTGTGTATCGAAGACCACCATCAGTCGATGCCGACTATGGCATTATTGTCTCCCGTATAGGTAGAGTTAAAGCCTGGGCGAAAGAATGTGAGGAGCAAGCTGTTGCCCATGCAGCAGGCTTCCTCTCTCCACGCAGCTGATGGATCCAAAGGAACGGCAAAGACCAATACGGTTCGGCACTAGCGGCGTCGTAGGAGTTGCAGAACGAGGTCGCAAGCGATAACGAACTACTTGCGGGACACCGGCACCAGAATTTTTTCTCACTGTTGATTCCCAGAGCCTTTTCATCTTATAGATACCACAAGGCAGTGAATTGTTTTGTATAGGGTGAACTCCCATAGCCTTTGACATACACGGACTGAACTACAAGGCGGCAGTCAAGCTCACTATCATATCTATGTAAGACTAGCCCAATAAGCTCGTAGGGGTGATGGGGGCATATATGTGTGTTCATGCAAGTGGATATGCCCACGTGTGTTTGTGTGTGTGCATCCAAGGTCTATATAAGTATACTTGTATAAGCGTGCATATATATAGATAGATATATGTTATATATAAATGTTTATATGAAAATGGAAACAGCCACAGTAAGAAAGGAATATGAATCATAACGTTTCAAGCTCTTCACGAGTTCCTCTTCAGACGAACAATAAACTGAAATGGATACAATAAGATATTTTTGACAAGAATATATAGCGGTTGAGAAACATAACAAACAAGAGCTGAATCAGGTATCAGGAGGAGAGTCAAGGTCGAAGAGCCTGGGGAAGGCTCTGCTAACTAACGAGGAAGTAAGGTCATCTACAAGACTGCTTACACGAGCAGGTAAGTTCCCATTCCTTTGCACAATATTTTCATATTTCTAGATTAGGCATTCTAATCCGTTGCGCTAAATTAGATGTCGATGATGCATTTCTTCAAGTTCGTAAGTGTCTTAGATTGCTTATAGAAGTCACACCTGCTCAGTTTATTGACGACCTTTTAGCTATTGCAACGCGTAGATCTTCATTTGAAAACGAACATCATCAAAAATCGCTCCGCAATAAACTTTAATCTTTGTTCACGTAGCGCGTGGTGTAAATTTTCGCTTACTGATTCGGTCGTAAATCTATCGTCTTATTCCCTATCACGTTATAAAACCGAACTTTAAGGCTTTGGTTTATCGTTTGCTACCAATTCCGGCGGTAATCATTGTTTAGATTATTAAAGGCCTTGATAGTTTCATTGCGAAGCAAAACAAATCCTGGTTAAAAGATCTTGGCTACCTTAAAGGTGTTATGTTAAATCCGATTCTTGATTTATTTGACGATTTCAAAAGCTTACCCCGACGTTATTTTATGGCCACCAAATCACTTAAACGCAATTTAGACATTATAATTACCAAAGTCGACTAAGGTAATAACGTAGTTATCCTTAATAAATCTGATTAAGTAAGCAAACCTCATCCCCTCCTGTACGACAACTCAACTATCAAAAACTGCACTCTAACACTTACCCATCAGTCACGGAATCATTTCGTAAAAACCTCAGACGTATTGTTGCTAAATGTCCTGACCCCACATTTTTTGATCGCTTTAGAACGGTTAATCCCTCTATTCCGTATTTTTATGGCCTTCATAAAAGTCAAAAACGCCCTGTTTATCGTCCCTCTAAGGCCTATTATTTCGTCTTGCAACTCGGTTACCGTTCCTTTAGACTCTTGGTTAGCGAGTGTTAGATCTCCTTTTATGGGATCATTTTATGATAGTCATATCAAACATTCGATGGGTTTCATGGATAAGGGTAGAAACTTGCCGACGCACGGTAAAAAAATAGTGATTTTTGATGTAGATTCGTTGTTCACTAATGACCCTGCCTGACGATGTGCTAGATATCTTTGAAAGAAACCTTTCTTCATCACTTCATCTCGGTTAATTGCTTTATCGACCTCATCCGTTTGTGTGTCACGAATAATATCTTTATTTTTGACGGCGAATTTTATAAACAAATCAACGGTGTCGCGATGGAAGTAGCTTAAGCCCGGTCCTTGCGAATTTAGACATAAAGATGTTTGAATCTGAACTCCTTCCGTCTATTCTCCCTCCCGACATGATTTGGTTTCGTTATAATGATATTTTTTCTTTGTGGCAAGTGAAGCGTTCAGACTTTTTTTTTTTTTTCTTGAGAAAACTCAACAACCTCGTGTGTACTATCAATTTTAAGGTATAATGGAAAGATTCAGGTAAATTACCTCTTCTCAACGTCCTTTTATTCAATGTAAATGTTTATTCAATGTAAAACGTACACACCGCTAATTACCTTCACTTTTTCTCGAATCACCCGTTGTATGTTAAGAAGTCAGTAGTCTCGTCCATGTTTCTCAGGGCATATACCATTTGTGATACTAAATTTATCGATCGTGAACTCAGCGTCATATTTGAAACGTTTTCGAAATTAGCATATCCTCGATTTTTCTTAAATCAGGCACATTCATCTGCGAGATGGAACTTCCCGTAATACTCAATAGGATAGTGACAATAATCGATTAATTATTCCGTATAACCCGTCCCTCGATGAAAAACGACACATGTTTAAAGGCGCTGGAATTGACATTGTTTTAACGTGTCCGAACACGTTTTGTAATACTTTGGTTAAGCACAATGCGGCTAGCGGTGCTCTTGAGACTTCTCCCGGTATTTGCACTATACCCTGGTAGGATCGTCACAAGTTTACATAGGCGAGACCGGTAGAGCTTTTGAGAAAATAACTAATGAACATAAACGTGATGTTAGATATGCCAGAGATTCAAATGCTTGTTTCCTTCATTTGCCTGATGAAGGTCACATGCTTCACTGGAAAAACGCTAAATTAATTTCTAAATCAGCTAATTCGTACGAAAGAAAAATATTAGTATGTCTATTAATTTGAAAATACCAAAATTTAACTTGAGCGCTGATCAATGGGGCTTGGATGTACTTACCACCTCGTTAGGTAGCAAAGCCTTCCTCAGACTCTTCGACCTGGACCCTCCTCCTGAGACCTGATTCAACTCTTGCTTGTTCTGCCTCTCAACCACTATATATTATTGTTAAAATTTCTCCTTGTATCCATTTCGGTTTATTATTCGTCTGAAAAGGAACCCGTGAGGTGTTCGAAACGTTACGATTTGTATTCATTTCTAACTGTGGCTGTTTTCCTTTTCATCTTTGTGTACACGTTACTGTGTTTGTCATATATATATATATATATATATATATATATATATATATATGTGTGTGTGTGTGTGTGTGTGTGTGTGTGTACACATACATATATACATATATATACATATATATGTATACATAGATATATACACATATATATATATATATATTCATACATAAATATATATATATATATATATATACATATACACATTTATGTGTATATATATCATATATATACATACACATATATTATATATATATATATATATATATATATATATATATATATATATGTATACATGTATAATTACACACACATGTACACAGCACGCACACACACACACACACACACACACACACACACATATATATATATATATATATATATATATATTCATACATACATACACATACACATACACACATTTATATGTATATATGTTATATATATATACATACACACATACATGTGTATATATATATGTACACACACACACACATACACATACACATACACATACACATACACATACACATACACATACACACACATACACACACACACACACACATATATATATATATATATATATATATTATATACACAACAATGCCCTTGAACAATGTCAGCCTGAATTTACACCCGTTCATTATCGCCGATACTCGCTGATACCTTTCTCCTTTTAAACACCCCTCACACGTAAACCTATTTCTGAACCATCTCAAATTTGCCTGTGAGATGCAGGAAAACAACCGATTACCATTTTTGGACACGCTAATCACCTATAACAATGGCACCTTCCATACAGGCATTTACCGAAAGCTAACCTTCACTGGCCTCGGACTTCACTTCCTTAGCTACATTCCATATTTATACAAAATTAACAGCATTAAAACTCTAATCACTCGGGCATATAACCTGTGTAGCAACTGGTCAACTTTTCATAACGAAATTATTTTTCTTGAAGATTTCTTTACAACTAATGGGTACCCATTGTTCTTATTTGATAAAATTACTAAAACGTTTCTTTGAAAAATATTCTCAAACCAACCCATTGTCCCTGCTGTTAAAAAAAGACCATAGAAATTACCATACATGGGTAGTTGAAGTTTTGATATCGGGAAGCAAGTAAAATCACTGTTACTAAATAATTATCTCATATTAAATTTACTTTTGTCTTCACTAACACTAACAATATAGCGAAATTTCCAAAACAACCTTTGAGATGTAACTCTGACATGTGTTCTAACGTAGTGTACTTATTTACCTGTCCTTGCTGCCAAGCTCGGTACTTGGGATCTACCTTACGATGGTTACGGCACCGCATCCTAGAACACAAAGGCAAATCTTTCAGGAATAACCTTCCGCTGAGCAAACCATCATTCTCGGCAATAAGAGAACACTCTCTACTCCACTCACACCCTTTCTCCAACACAGATTTTAGTATTTTATCTTCCCATTCCTCCCGTCCAGACCTTATCATCTCCGAATCCTTACACATACAGATGATGAAACCCGAACTAAACAACACAACCACCGCGACAATCTTATTTACCGAATAGGCCTTCCCTCTCACTAACACCCAATTTGGTTAGTTTACCTTTTTGGTTGTTATAGTTTTTCTTGTATATGTTATCTTTCATTGTATGTCGTTCTTTTTTTATGATTTCATTACGTCTATGTATACATTGTTCTTAGCTATTTTTACGTATTTGTAATTTGTTCAGAACCCATATTTTTTCAATGGTTCTTTTTGATAGTTTACTAATGATGGAGGGCTAGTGTTCATCTTCGAAGTCTAATAAATATATATATGTTTATACATAAATATATATTCATGCGTACATACACACACACACACACATACATGTGATATATACATACACATATGTGTATATATATGTATATATACATACACATGTGTATATATATGTATATATACATACAATTATGTGTATATATGTATATATACAAACATATATCTATACATACATACACACACACACACACACACACATATATATATATATATATATATATATATATACATATGTATATATATACACACACATGTCCTGGGTATGACTATCAACTGTATCCAGTGATGAGACTCTAATTCGGGAGATCTGGAGTTTTGGGGAAAGTGGAGCTACCCCTTAATCACTGCTCCCAGGTCCTCTATCACCCAGAGAGGTAGCACATGAAAGGGTCCCTGATATGGGGTTACATATCCTAATGTTGGGCAGCAGTAACATTAGTACCTGCAACTGGCAGAAGAACCATTTCGATGGTCAGCGGTAGTTCCAAGGATAATAGCAAATAATATATATATATATATATGTTTATATGTATGTGTGTATGTGTATGTATATGTATATATGTGTATGTGTATATGCATATATAAACACACACACACACACATATATATATATATATATATATATATATATGTACATGTATGTATATATATATATATATATATATATATGTACATGTATGTATATATATATATATATATATATATATGTACATGTATGTATATATATATATATATATATATATATGTATATGTACATGTATGTATAATATATATATGTACATGTATATATATATATATATATATATATATATATATATATATATATATATTTGGGGCAGGTAAAGCTCACTAGCACTGCAAGGCGATTTACCTAGGAAGTTGCTCAACCAAAATCAAGCAAAGACTGTTCCACCTGATTGGGTAGAAGCCAAAATTATTATGACTCAACAGTCAAGAGGGTTGTTCAGCAACATATTGTGGAGTGCAAAGAGCATGTTTTTTTAGCATGGAAGAAAACCTGACCATCCACTGCAGCCAAGGAAGTCTCCAGACGTAACGACTCCTCGTGTCACTGGATCCAGACTTCTGAGGTCAAGAGAGTGGGTTTGTCCCTGTGCAATGGCTTACCCACTATAATCTTCACGCACAGGTCACATTGTGCACTTTCATCCCATCTCACACCAAGACACATTGCATCAAATCTCATCTAGTCATGTAACTTTCAGAGTAACCCCTTAATTCATCATTCATCCCTCATCAAGTCACCCACGATTACTCATCCCAAACCAAGTCCTGCGGTGATGGGGGAATGGCGGCGAAGCAACATGTGGAAGGTGACCACTGGCAGTTGTAGTCATGATCCTGCATGTAGGCAGCCTTTGGACCAGTGGTCGTTCTTTTCTCTACCAGGGCAGCAGAGAAGTCCGGCAGCATCCTGGGTGACTGAGCAGCCCTATTTAGGTCAGCACTGCTTACCCTAGTAAGGGAGAGGCCTAGAAAAGGTGGCCAAAAAATTGCCTGCCCTACATCATCTGGCCAGCTAACCACAGTTGGCAGATCACCTATACATGTGGTCGAAACCAATTGAGAAAGAAAAGACTCACCCCTGGAGCATGGAATATTTGCACAGTCATGGACAAGGACGACTCAGCAATACCTCAAAGGAGAACAGCCTTGGTTGCCAAAGAATAATCTCACTACGACATTGACATCACAGCCCTAAGTGAAACTAGGCTTGCAGATTAAGGCTCCCTCACAGAACCAACCAGTGGTTACATCTTCTTTTGGAAAGGAAAGACTCAAAGTGAGGACAGGATACATGGGGTTGGCCTAGCAATCAAAATAAGTCTGATGAAACAACTCCCATTGGTATCAATGAAGGGTTGATGAAACTCTACCTACCCCTCAGTCATAAGCGGCACGCAACAGTGCACATGCGCCGACTCTAACGAGCATGGAAGAGACGATTGAGCATATCTATGTCAACCTCAGCACTGTATTGGACTCTGTCCCTGCCAGCGATAAGCTAATACTGCTTGGCGACTTTAACACCCAAGTTGGCTGTGATCACAATCAGTGAGGAGTACTCGGCAAACATGGCACTGGCAAAATTAATGCTATTGGCCTCCTGTATCTGAACCGATTGGTATCAATGAAGGGTTAATGAAACTCTGCCTACCCCTCAGTCATAAGCGGCACGCAACAGTGCACATGCGCCGACTCTAACGAGCTTAGAAGAGACGATTGAGCATATCTATGTCAACCTCAGCACTGTATTGGACTCTGTCCCTGCCAGCGATAAGCTAATACTGCTTGGCGACTTTAACACCCAAGTTGGCTGTGATCACAATCAGTGAGGAGTACTCGGCAAACATGGCACTGGCAAAATGAATGCTATTGGCCTCCTGTATCTGAGCAAATGCACAGAATACAACCTGGTCATCACAAACACGTTGGATAATCCATAGGCCTCCCGCTAATGACCTTAGCTGTTGACGCGGCAGATAATTTTAAATAATCAATCAAATCCATAGGCCTATCCGCTCCACATTGACTTTCATCTTAGCCCTCCTCCACCCAAGGCGCCCAAAACTTTCCCGAAGAACCTTTAACGTACCCAAACTCCAGCAGTCTCGATGTCTTGACTTTTTCCAACACAAGCTGGATGAAAAGCTGGCTACCATAGATCCACTATCTGGTGACCCAACCTAGAAATGGATTCAGGTCAAAGAGTCAGTGACAGAAACAGATGAGAAGACAGTTCTTGGCCTAAAGAGACGTAACCACCAGGACTGGTTTAATGAGAATGATAGTGCCATTGAAGAACTGCTTGCCAAGAAGACCAAGGCATTCATGGAGTGGCAAAACTAGCCGGGTTCCTCAACGAAGAAGGAGATATTCACGTCGTATCAGTCTCTGGCCCAAAGGGAAATACATAGAATGGATGACCAGTGGAGAAGAAAGCCGATGAGATTCAAGCCTTCGCTGACTCCAACAACTCAAAGCAATTCTTTAATTACATCAAAGCATTGTATGGCCCTCCCAAATCTCGCTCTATGCCTCTGCTTTCAGTAGACTGAGTCACTCTAATCAAGGACAAGGATGCTATCAGAGAAATATGGAAAGAGCACTTCAACCAGTTCATGAACCGTCCATTCTCAGTTGACCAGTCAGTACTTAACCAGATCCCTCAGAGACCAGTCATTGGAGAAATCGACAACATTCCCTCCATGGAAGAAATCCAAAAGGCACCGGGTAGGGACGGAATCCCAGCAGAAGTATACAAGGCACTTAGCAACAAGGCTCTTCGGGTATTCCACAGAGTTCTCAATAGCATCTGGGAAGAAGAGGAAATGCCGGCTGGCCTCTGTGATGCTTCAATCGTCTCCCTATTCAAGAACAAAGGATTAAGAGCAGACTGTGGGAACTATAGAGGCATATCTCTTCTCTCCATTGCTGGAAAAATTCAAGCATGGATCATGTTGAATAGACTTATCCTCGATTGCAGAAAAGAACCTTCCAGAGTCACAGTGTGGTTTCCACTGTAATCGAAGTACTGTTGATATGGTTTTGCATTTAGACAGATCCAGGAGTAGTGCATTGAACAGAATATAAGCCTCTATGCCAGTGGTGTCAAGCTTACGGCCCGCGGGCCAAATCAGGCCCGCGAACGGGTTTAATCCGGCCCGCGAGATGAATTGAAGTTAAAATTAGCTGCAAATTTTCAGTGAAAGAAACTGCTGTTCTGAATGTGTCCACTGGATGGTGCAATAGCAATTATGTTAAGCAGGCAAACTGTTTATACCGGGGCCGAGCAAGTAGGCCTGGCAGCTGGCCTGGAGCTAGCTGCCTTACGTCTTCTACTTTTATCATTACACGCTTTGGCACCCTCATTGCCCCAAAATGTCACTGTCAAAAAAGAGAAAAGTGGACACAGAGTGCATAGTTTTCCAAGAAAAATGGTCATCATCCTATTCATTCACAGAAGTGATTGGGAAACCTGTGTGTTTGGTATGTTCACAGCAGTTTTCAGTGCTGAAAGAATATAACCTTCGACGCCACTATGAGACTCTTCCTGCCGAAAAATACAAAAACTTACAAGGACAGCAGAGACTAGAGAAGGTAAATGAACTTTTGACAGCTCTGAATAAGCAGCAGTCTGTGTTTTCTCGTAGCCGAGAAATAAGTGATGCTGCAGTGAAAGCCAGCTACCTTATTGCTAATGAAATTGCACTGGCTTCAAAATCATTTAGTGAGGGTGAATTTGTGAAGACATGTATGCTGAAGGCTGCAGAGACTGTGTGCCCTGAAAAGCGTCAGGCTTTTGCAAATATCAGCCTGACAAGAAACACAGTTGCAGACAGGATTTCTGATCTTGCGGAGGATTTGTACAGCCAATTGAAGTGCAAAGTAAAGTCATTTATTGCGTTTACAGTTGCAATCGATGAGAGCACGGACATTACAGAGTTACAGACATTTTGACCGTCACCGAGGAGTTCGTGGAGTTGGTGCCAATGACGGACACCACAATAGTAGCTGATATTTTCACCGCCCTCGTCGAAGCGCCGGACAGTGTTGGAGTGGACTGGTCTCGCGCTGTCAGCCTGGCTACAGATGGTGCAACTTCAATGACCAGGAGAAAAGCAGGTGTTGGGACAAAATTTAGAGAGAAGGTGCAGGCTGCAAATGGAGGACGTGATTTTTGGACTTTTCATTGTATCACGCATCAGGAGGCATTGTGTTGCAAGTAATTGAAGATGAATAATATCATAGAGGTGGTCGTCCGAACCGTAAATTTCATCCGATCCAGAGGCCTGAATCATTGTCAGTTTGACAGCCTTCTTAGAGAGAAAGACCACAACTATGGCTTGCCATACCACACCGAGGTAAGATGGTTAAGTCAAGGTGCTGTAGGCGCTCCTTTAATTTAATAGAGGAAATCAAACAGTTCATGGAAAAAAAGGGCAAACCAATGTTAGAATTTAAGTCAACAGAATGGATGCACCTGAATAACTTGAACAAAATGCTGCAAGGGCGCAGCAAAGTTGTCACACAGTACTATGACAGCTTATGAGCGTTCAAATTGAAGCTGTCATTGTGGGAGACACAACTCTCGGGTGGTGATGCTGCTCACTTTCCTTGTCTGAAAGATGTGTGTGCGACCCAACATGCCACAGACATGAGGCGGTTAAAAGATAAAATAACGGGACTATTGCGGGAGTTTGAGCTATGCTTTCAGATTTTTGGTGAACTGGAGAAAGACTTCAAAGTTTTTTGCTCGCTATTCACCGTGAATGCCTCTGATCTGCCTGTCAACATCCAACTAGAAATAATAGACTTGCAGTATGACTCAGATTTGAAGGGCAAGTTGGCCGCAGCTGGCTTGGACACGTTTTACCAGCATCTCTTGCCAGGTTACCCCAACTTGACAGCCCTTGCTGCAAAAGTGCTATGCATGTTTGGAACCACATATCTTTGTGAGCAAGTATTCTCTGCAATGAACATCAACAAAAAGCTGCGCTCAAGGCTCACGCACAAGCACTTGAATGACATCCTGAAACTGGCTGCCACTCAGGATGTGATGCCTAATATTGATGCACTTGTGAAAGCTAAAAGATGCCAGGTTTCAGGAGTAAAATAAACAGTGGGTATCCCCACTTAAAATGCTGCATGAGAGACCTATACACCCTGATAAAGTCCTGTGAAAATGAATGTCTTCTGTGGATATTTAAAGAAAGTGAACAGTGTGTGATTTACTGTAAAAATGTTAGTCACTTTAGTTCATAAGTTTGGTTTGTTGAAATTGTTCACGCATTGCACAACTTTTATAATTCTATCAATAAATAGTGTATCCTACAAGGCAGGGAATACCTCAACCCTCTTGAATAGTTTTTACCTCAGTTTGTATGGTGTGGTGAGTTAGCTCAGGATCAAGATGTGGAAATGACAAATGAGGTATTTGATACCTAGAACAGTATTTTGTTCAATCCCAGATAGGATGTGACTTAAAGTTCTATGCCTTTGTAGATACATTGAGATGAAACGTAACTTCCAATCACTGAGGAATTTTTCTTAAAATTGCACCAACTGCGCTAATTTGAAGTGTTTTGTAAAGAGCAGTATTTGTAAAACAAAGGAAACACATCTGAAGCTTCATTATTCTTAAGTTATTATGCCATGATTTTACCGGTCCGGTCCACTTGAGAATAGATTTTCCCCTATGTGGCCCCTGAGCTATAATGAGTTTGACACCCCTGCTCTATGCACCTCACGAAAGCTTTCGACAGTCAACCGTGAGGCACTATGGGTCATTCTCGGGAAAACTCGGCTGTCCAGCAAAATTCTCCAATCTCATCCAACTATTCCATGACAACATGACAGGAGAAGTGTTGATGGATGGCGAACCCTTTGAGAGATTTGCCATCACGAATGGCGTGAAACAAGGCTGCCTACTCGCGCCAGTGCTTTTCAACCTGTTCTTTACCCAGGTGTTACTCCACGCTAACAAAGAACTGAAATTTGGTATTACATCAGATATCGCTTGGACAGATCACTGTTTGATCTAAGATGCCTCTCAGCGAGAACAAAGGCACTGGAGAGACTCCTAATTGAGGCACTATTTGCTGATAATTCTGCCTTGATGACCCATAAGGAAAACCTTCTATCACCATCAAGGACACACAACTGAAGAACGTCGAGTTATTTAGATACCTGGGCAGCAGCATCTCCAATGATGGCTCTCTGGATAAAGAAATCCAAACCAGGTTACAGAAACCAAACCAGGCACTTGGCAGGCTCTTGGCAGGCTCTGCACCAAGGTCCTGAAGCACAAAGGCATTTGCCTTGCAACTGAGCTCACAGTTTACAATGCTGTAGTTATTCCATCATTGCTCTATGTCTGCGAAACCTGGACTCAGTGCCGCAGACATGTTAAACAGCTGGAACAGTTCCACACACGAGCACTACGATCAATTATGCAGATACGGTGGCAGGATCGGGTCACAAATCGAGAAGTTCTTCAAGCACAAATACGTGATTCGGATGGATGAAACTAGGGATCCCACACCAGATCTTCTATGGTGAGTTGGTGTCGGGCCACC
This sequence comes from Penaeus chinensis, assembly GCF_019202785.1. Classification (NCBI taxonomy): domain Eukaryota; kingdom Metazoa; phylum Arthropoda; class Malacostraca; order Decapoda; family Penaeidae; genus Penaeus; species Penaeus chinensis. The sequence continues at coordinate 466,557 of NC_061831.1, forward strand.
GTAAGTATGGCCGCCCAAAGAAGAGGTACAAGGACAACTTGAAAAACAACCTAAAATAGGCAGGAGTTCACCCCAAGGAACTGGAAGCAGCCGCAGCGGACAGACCCGGCTGACGAGTGACTATACGAAGCGCTGTTGAAAACTTCGGAAACGATCGCCGACAACGCCTTGCAGCGGCCAGTGAGCGTCGACAAAGAGCTGTGTCCTCCGTTCAAATAAAAGAAGGGATCTCATGCGAGATTTGCAATCGACTCTGCGCCTCATCATTTGGACTTCGCAGTCATATGCGATCAACACCGCTGACATTATCTTTATTTTCCATTTAGTACATGTACATTGAAGCGCAACGTTAGTCTTCCTCGTCTATCGAGAGACAACCTATAAATATATATATATATATATATATATATATATATATATATATATATATATATATATATATATATGCTTTCACATGTATATATACATACAAACGTACATACAAATTTATGTCATATATATGTATATATATGCATACATATATAATATATTTATATATATATATATATATATATATATATATATATATATATATATATATGTGTGTGTGTGTGTGTGTGTGTGTGTGTGTGTGTGTGTGTTTATATTCAAAACTACTATTCCATTGAGTGCAATGGATATTCTATTTACATATATGATGCTTACATTATGTAATAGGATGTTATATACATAGATGTGGTAACATTCATATCTTCTTTCACTTTTTGTTTTAAATGTATCTTGGTTGAATATATGTCTAATATTTCTGGCAGTTGGTTCCAGATCACCAGTCCTCGGATTTGCATATATTTTGCCCCTGTATCTGTATTCGATCTTTTGATACATGTGGAGTTAATTTGCCATGTATGGACATCTGTTATGTTACCAGTTGTTTGTATAGATAATAGCCAAATTAGGTAACTTCCTTGTATATTATGGATTAGAATACAAATGTCATAGTCGTATTTCTGTTACACTTTTAGCCATATAATAAGTCCGATATGCGAAGCTGAACCTCGCCCGGGCTATGCCCGTGAGGGGAGCCCGGCTTACTTTCAGCCATTTTAGTTTGTCTCCACGTGCTACTCTTGCTGCAAAGTTCTGTAGTTTTTGCGTCTTTTGTATCTGCTTTGTTTGAGGAGCCCCAGATGTTTAGACAGTAATTAAAGATACTAAGTGCTAGTGTTTGTACAACAGCAATTCTTGTTTCTGTGCGTATTTTATTTTTTATGTGATTTGAGTATGACAGACTGCCATTACATTTCTGTAGATGTGATCAATGTGCCTCAAATGTTATGTATCTGTCTACGTGTACCCCTAGATTTTTAACTGTTGTGTTGGGTTTGATGTAGCAACCTTGGAAATCTATAACTGTCTGTTTTTTTTCTTTTTTTCTTTTTTTGCTGTGGTGGCTGCCTATGAAAATACATTGTATTTTTTGTGGATTTAATATGAGGCTATTCATATCGAAGTATTGTTTTTCTTCTTTTAGGGTCTGTTTGGTTTTCCCTATCAATTAATTTAGCTTGTTAACAGAGGCAGCGTGAAGAATATGAGATTCGTCGGGGTACTGAATAAGAAGACAGTTTTTTGTAATTGACAGATCATTAATGAATATAATGAATAAAATTGGGCCTAGGATGGAGCCTTATGGAAAATCGAACGAAACTGGTTGCTTTGATGATACTTTCTCACGGGTAACTTTTGAACCCAAAATGATCAATTTCGTGATTTGTTAGTTGGTTTACAAGTAATTCATAGCTCACACTGTCAAAGGCCTTCGATAAATCACATATAGTGAGCAAATTGATCTAGTTGTTGTTTATATTATTATAAATTTGTGCCATTTGTGACTTTTAATAATGCTGTTCCGGTTGATTGTTTGTGTGTTGCGTGTTAGATATAAAGTTATTCGCTTCAAAAAAAAGGATGTTAACTGGTTTGCAATTATTTTCTTGAGACTTTAGATGTAACTTGTAGTATAGCGATGTGTCGATAGTTATTAATTTCGTCTAAATCACCGGATTAAAAAAAAAAAAAAAAAAAAAATAGTGCTATGACACCATGTTTCTAAAGTGAT
>NC_061831.1:476154-478654 GCF_019202785.1 Penaeus chinensis
GTAATAGATTTATACTTCTAAAGCACAATACTTATTTTTTGTTTTATATGATATATATTTGTATTATTTTTACTGCTAAGAGGCATTATTTATTGATAGATTTTTAGATATTTCAGTATTTTAACATTTTACATGGTATTCGCCACTAGCGACTTTTGCCGTAGATTATTTTAAATAATCAATCAGTCGATTAATGAAAATATTTCTGAGACAAAGTATGTTAATATTTTTAGGTATTTTATTTATTACTTCTTTATATAGCAAGGTTAGATGGTGCTTTTATGCAAAAAATACATATATTGATACCATAGTAAGCATTATTTGTCATGTAAGAATAAGAATTACACTTTTACATAAGGAAATTTGATAAAATATAAGCATGTAATGACTCGGATACGGTTATTAGTATTCATAAGCCTCTATCACGATCTGAATGCTCCTTCCGACAGAGGTGACATTTCCGGAAGACAGCAAGCCGTCTCCTGCTATCATCGTATATCTGTCTGCGGATAGGAAAAGATAATTGCGAGGAAAATGAGAAGCAAAACTTGAATGAATGATGGAATTACAAGTTTTGACAAATGGTCGCGACAAATATTTGTAATCTAGAGTTGATTGTGTATTCCAGTCATACGAGTTATTATTTATTTTATACTACTGATGAAAGAGATATTACTGTTTTCAGGTTTTTATAAAATCTTTATGTTTTCTTCGCAAGGAACCTCCAAGTTTGATATGGCTATAAGCATCAAAAATTCTAAGTCAATCAATGTCAATAAATATTCAGAGTTGTGTGAAGTTATGTTATAGTTCCATTTATGATTATAATCACCATTTTTACTTCCTCGCGGTAAATACAGCACCGCGCTTAGTCGAGGGGAGAGGGGGGGGGGGGTGTCAGATGTAGGGGGGTGAGGGGTAAGGGCCCCGCCAGCAAGATATGGCATGTTTGATCGGGAGAGCAGGTGTGTAGAAGGATGTGCTACGAGGACCAACAAGGGAAAGAAACCGTTCTAGGGATTTACCTAGGTCAAATGATTGAAGGGATGCGATTCCCATGGTAGATATTCATTAATTATGCAGTTCTACACGAAAGGAGGCGAGAAAAGTACTTCCTCGTTGTCGCTCTAGTTTCTATCTTCCTCACTTCGCCCGTCCATTAATGGTTTAAGTATGTCGGTGAATTCATTAGCTTGTGACGACTAGGGGTATTCCCTGACACCTGTCTGTGGTCGTCTGTCATCTGGATATTGCCCGGAGCATCGTCAGAGTTCAGGAGGGCATCTTTAGATAAATAAGACTTTAGAGGCATTTATAAACAAAGTGAATTTTTGTTAAAGATGATAGCAATACCATAACGTTTTAACACTTACCATATATTTCCCAGGTCTGAAAAAGTGCTCTGTTCACATACATATACTTCAATCACCCTTGTATTTGAAAAAAAGTGCATTTTTCTTTCTCTAATTTAAGGAAAAGGAAGCTTTCCCTCCCTTATTATAAGACAATGCGATTTTTTTCCCGTTTAGGACTGATTTTCAACCCTTTCTCTATAACTTATCTCCTCGAGTGTATGTTCATCGTATACCCCTTTACTGCCATGTAAAACAAGAATATCTAATGTGGACGCATAACAAGAAAAAGAAAGCACCTTTATTTTTATATTTTTCAAAGAATGTTTTTATTCGTAAAAGTAATATATAGTTGCTGATAACTCGGTTTGGAAATTCGCATGCTATCTGCTAAGATCCATAGCATCGAAGGTGTCATGTATATTTTTTACTCACTAAGGTTAAAAATATACCCTTAATAAAAAAATAAAAAAATACCTGCTTTAGGCGAATTTGCCTTTGTCTTTATCCAATACACGTACAATTATAAAAGCTTTATAACATGGGGGGGGGGGGGGGGGCAAACGAGTTATATTATTTTACCTATTTTTTTCAATATCATATAAAAGTCCTCGGTTTTGATAAAGAAGAGCTACTTGCTAAATGGGGAAAAAATCTAATCAAATACAGCAACTAGTGACAGGCAAAGGATGTTAAGATATATATTTTTTTCTTCATTTGGCATGATTGTTTATTAAGTTATTAAGAAAGTATTGATGAGGTCGAATATCAAGTTCAGTGCCAACGTAAAAAAAATATTGAACTCTTTGTATAGGGAGATTTGAGAAAATATTTGCATGTATTACTTAAAAAGTAGTGGCTGAATGCTCGTTTCCCGATAAAGTAAATCACCGTAGTTTCCGTGAGACAACAACTTTTCTAGCTCCATCTCTTGCCACATATTTGTAGACAGATGAGAAAGACAATGACGGGGAAATCGAGAAGTAAAGTTTGGTTGAATTATGGCCGTCAGCAAGTTTATTTGTGTCCTTTTACAATATTTTTCCCGTTCTTTAGGAGACAAAAAAGTATATTTGCTAGATAACTGAAACATCAGTAACCAACAATATTGGTTACCGTTGCATTGTTCCTTTTTTTTCGTATATACT
>NC_061831.1:503654-506154 GCF_019202785.1 Penaeus chinensis
ACTTTGGAATGCAAAAATTTCCCCTTTGCTTTTGCTAGCCATGCATCGCATGATACATACGAGGAAAATGATCATGAATATATGTTTTTCTTGCAAACTTCATTGGCAAACGCAAAAGCTGTACAACCATAACTAGGAATTTTACCCATAAACTTGGAATAATTTCATGAAAAGAATATTGTTTATGTCTTCCGACCATAATAGGACTCTGCTGCTGAGATACCTTCGTATCTGAACAAGTGCAAGGTCGGAGTTCGGCATCCGGGTTCGTTGTCGGCTGTGAAACCTAAACTGTTTGATGTCGGTTAGAATAAATCCTTGAGAATAAATTCTGAAGTTGTGCATTCATTTCACTGAAGAAGATTCTCCTGTTAAAAGTGACATATCTGTTATGCATGTGTGAGAAAGTGATATATCTCCTTGATTTGATTGGTTTCGATTACATACTCGTCAGAGATATATGAATATATAATCGAAACCGGTCAAATCCTTGTATTATGAAGATATTCATTCTCATCCATACCTTTTCTAAATCACCTGTAACCTCACGCCATGTGTATTTGGTATGTTGATATCCACTACGATTTAAAAAAATGAAGTGTGTTTGCCTAATGCGTTTGCCGAGGTTTGAGTTAAGAGTAACACGTACACAGAAAAAAAAAAAAAAATGTGTTGGATATATGACTATTACAGTTATCATCTTTAACAAGACTCAGAAATATACTCAGGAATAATAACCAGAAATATTTTTGAAAATGTATATGAAGAGAATTGACAAACACTAAAGAACACGTGTGCAACTGGAATTGTAACACATCACTGAATGTCTACAAATCATGCAGCAACCACCGACAATAATTCTGGCCTCACTCTTTTATTTTTCTTCTTGCAGTGTCTGATCGAAGCCCGAAACACTTTAAACACCTTTCAACATGCATCGCTTCGTTAGTGACCGTAGCTAGACTGGCGTCCCAAGCTCGGCTGGTGACCGTAGCTCGCTTGCTGACCGTAGCTCGCCTGGTGACCGTAGATCGGCTGGTGATCGTAGGTCGGCTGGTAGCTGTAAGCTACCTTGACTGGTGTGTAGGGCACGTAGACAGGGCGGTAAACCACAGGTCTGGGTCTGTACACCTTCTTCTTATGGCCCTTTTTCTTGAAGGGATCAGCATCTGGGTTGGCGGCGCTGAGAAGCGCCAGAAACACCACCAATAGAACAAGAAGAAAGACTGACTGCTCCAGAGAAAGCAAGGAAGAGCATGTTACACGAACGCTTATAGGATATCACTACATTAGTTCCCTAAAGAAAATTAAAAAGGCCAATATTGCATTGCAATCCTCTTCCTGTTATGATTGCATCTGAAAAATAAACAACATATATATATATATATATATATATATATTGTGTGTGTGTGTGTATGCGTGTGTGTATATAGATAAATATAAGCTCTCTCTCTCACACACACATACATAAATATATAGAGATATATAGATATATGTCTCTCTTTCTTTCCCTCTCCTCTCATTCTTCTAGGTCTCTCTCTGTATCTGCCTACCTGTGTCTGTCTTCTGTCTTTCTTTCTTTCTGCCTGTCTGTCTATATGTCTGTCTGTCTGTCTGTCTGTCTGTCTGTCTATCTATCTTTCTGTCTGTCTGTTTGTCTTTCTGTCTGTCTGCCCAAAGAAGTTTGCGCAAACCCGAGAGCAAGCTCAGTTTTAGATCTTGATGAGAATTCTGAGGATGATAAGGAGGAGCAGGTGAAGGAATATTAACAAATAAACTTTTATTGAATTATCATTATGAAATTATAATACTTGCTCACAATACACTATCATCTAAGATGATAGCATTAGTTTCCCGCTTGTGTTTAATTGTAAGGATTACTGTTTCTATTTTTACGATTTGTGGTCTGAAAGAGTTGGTTGGGAGCCTTATCCTACCTCTACTTTGTGAATTGCGGCAGCTGCAACTTGTTCGTATGAATTGTTTTCTTGTTTAGTGAATGCGGTTAAAATCATACGTATTAATTCCGGAATGCAAACTAACTTCTCTGTCTGCTTTTATTTGCTTAACTATTTGTTCGTCTTTTTACAATAGGAATTTGCTCTTTTTATCAGTGTTTTCATACTAGGGAACATGTCAAATGTATTATTTTTAAGAGTTTTATATATGTCATTTCTATCTGTTGTGTTTCTCTCTTGATGTTATAGTTTATCCATGAAGCAGGAGGGCGTTCACTAGTTTTGTAACAGAGCAATATCGTCTATACTTTTTTTATTACTTCCGCAGATATTGTATAGATTGAAATGTAATCTATCACAACTTTCTCGTGCAGGAAAACAAAAAACAAAAAACAAAAAAACAAATAGAAAGCCTTCTTTTCATTTTACGATTTTCCTATTATAGTACCATCGATGCCCTGGGTATACACTATATTAGATGTTAAGTCGAATTTTACCAATAAAAGCAAACTCATTTGTACTAAATATAATTATTTATGTGC
>NC_061831.1:521154-523654 GCF_019202785.1 Penaeus chinensis
AATTTATATTTCAACTTGTTCTTTTGAGGTATTTCTGTTTGTTTATAATGATTCCTTTATTTACCAAGTATATTCAGTATCAAGGGTATATGAAACTTGACTTTTTTCACTTGCAAGGACCGGTTGGTGGGGACGTCAAAAAATTATTGTCTATAAGTTGAATCTACCAAAACTTATAGAAAACGTAATAGGAAGTGCAGGTAAGTTATTTTGAGAATAAATAAAAAATGGTAATTGAAATTTATGAACTTTGAACATGGCTGTGAATTTGGAATTTTAAAAATTGCAAGGTTGAAAATATTGAACGCTGAAATGTATTAATGTACTGAAACATGGAGAACCCAGGATATCTTGTGGATTTTAGATCAAGAAAATTACATCTTTATTGTGGTTCTTAACCTTAGGAATATGACTTGACTGTTGAACCTATTTTATTCATCGTTTTCTTTTCTGCATTTTACTATTAATGGAAAGTGCTCTCCCAATGCTAAGTCCTGAATTTGTTATAATAAATCAGGGTAAAGACCCTGGAGTTTATATAAACCTTAATGTGGCTTAAATAAAACATTCTCAAAGAATTTCCTTGAACCATCATTTTTGTCTGCACACACACACACACACACACACGCACACACACACACACACACACACACACACACACACACACACACACACACATACATTTATATATACATATATACTTGGTTACTTAGCGTAAGTTAAGGGGATCATGCTAGGGCCAACTAGGGTGACTAAGAACTGTACTTGATGGGGCATAGAATTTGATTCTGCGCTTGTTCTTTCACTAGCACTTGGAAGTTCGTCAGGTACTGAATTCAACCAGTAGTCTAAATTTCCTTTAAACGCTCTCCTAAAGCAGTGAATTCTGTTCTTAATACTTTTTGGCCTACTTTAGAATATTTCTACCGGCAATTAAGTTTCTTGATCGGAACGTATGGGCTGGTATCCCAGTAAAAGACTTAGTTCAGGTTTTTGATAATCTTTTTCCGTTGAATCTGCCTTGAATCGCTTCTTTACTCCAATATTTTTCCAGCATCACACCCTTCCGTAACACAGTTGCAGCCATCAATCCATTCCCTGTAGATTACAAAGAGATAGAGATAGATAGATAGATAGAGAGAGAGAGAGAAAGAGAGAGAGAGAGAGAGAGAGAGAGAGAGAGAGAGAGAGAGAGAGAGAGAGAGAGAGAGAGAGAGAGAACAATACACCTAAAAATGTACTTGAGGAAATGGAGAGGGGACATCCGAATTTCCTGATGTATTTTGGCAAATGCATGCACTGTTTGCTGGAACGAGGTATCTTAAAGGCAACAACAATAACAAAAAAATGTAGAATGTGTAAACTGTAGAAGCAGTCGTAAATCGTGGCGGAGACGGCTGAAAAGCGATCTCCGCAACTGGCGGGGGAAGGTAGGGCAAGCGAGAACGATGACATATGGCTCCATTGAACGCATTTTTAGGCATATACAAAAGCACAGAGTGATACAGGTCCGGCACTCGCGTGTCCCTTCCTGCGTGGTATGGGGCAAGGGGCGAGGGGAAATGGTTAAAAAATGACGGATGGTACTTCAAAAACTATTTACATGCTTTTAATATGGATATTCAAATTCACATTTCAAAAATGGCCAAAATGGTCGATTTGGTGACAGTATATCCTGAATAGCAATATGATCCATCTCCTCTCTATTTTAATTCTTATTTGTGACTATTATTTGTCTTTAAGCGTTGCATATGCTGTATAAAAGAGACTAGGGTATGGTTCAATATGGGATTTTCTTTTTCATTAAGAAAAAGAAAGTCATTGTTTTCAAACTCTATGAGCAGAAATTCACACATTAAACTTCTTTCCATTATGTATTATGCGACGCAAGATTGATTATATGATATTTAAATATATACGAATGCCGTATTAACTGAAGACACATCATGACAAGTCTGTTTTGGAATACTCAGGAACGTTTTCATACATGCTATGCAAGCTCATCGGTTACTAACAAATTGCAGGATTAAGATGCTGTATATGAAGTCAAGATATAGTGTGTAATTACCAGTCCTTAGTTGACAGGTTATAAAATATGTTTTTTTCATTCTGACCTCAAATAAGTTACCTGGGATTTTATTCAAATATTTCGAAAATAGAATTGTCATTTATAGACCACAAAAAACGAATGTAATTGACAATACATCTATTCTCTTATCTAATAATATTTAAAAAAACTATACAGATAAATACAGATAATGCAACTCAGTCTCTCTCTCTCTCTCTCTCTTCTCTCTCTCTCTCTCGCTCTCTGTCTTCTTCCCTGACTCTTTCTCTCTCTTAAAGTCACCCACTCTTTCTCTCTCTCTCTATCTGCTAATTTATATGTGTGTGTCTTTCTCGCTCCTCAGTCGACATTGAGGCTCAAGAAGTCTGAAAGAGCCAGGGAACCATCTTTTCTTTTCCTTTATCAAAAAGAAACGGATTTTGAATACACATA
>NC_061831.1:593654-596154 GCF_019202785.1 Penaeus chinensis
TATTACTGTTATTTCTGAGATGACTTTTGTATTACCTTATAAACCTATCGTTTGTATTATAATCGTTATCAATGAAGTTATCCTAATTCTTCTCAGCTTGAACTTTTAGTTGTAATTCTAACCGTAATTGTTCAAACGTTAATAACATACCATCACAGGGGTTTCTACAAAAACGGAACATATCATTAGAGAAGCCAACAAAAGAAGGTCAAGTTGGGAAAAAGACAGAAACACAAGAGGAGGAAGGGAATCTCGGGAACGAGGGAGAGAAAAGAAGAAAAGGGAAGACAACAAGAGATGGAGAGCTAAAGGCACTGAGAGGTAAAAAGGGAAGGGGAGAGAGCGAAAGAGGATGAGAGAAAGAAAGAGAAGAGGAAAGGAATAGAGGTCGGGCAAGATGAAGTAATCTTTCCACGCCCGTGGAAGCGGAACGCCCAGCCTCACTCTAGGGCCGGAGGCGACACTCGCTTATGGAGGGCTTTACAACCATATGACATTATATTGTCTTTTGGCGTTGCGGGTGTTATGAAAAAGGGAATCATGAAACAATGCTGGGAAAAGTAAATTACCTAAAGAAGTTTAAAAGTTTAATGGCCATCATCATTATTAATATCGATGTTTTTTTTCATATTTATATCTATTTTTTTTTTTTTTTTAGGAGCATTCGTATTATGATTACCCTAGAGCTATCATGGTTATAATATAAGCAATTCCTGTAATGGTAATAGTAATATCTTCATTGTAATTATCGCCATCAATAGTCTTTATCTTTTGCTTTATCATTATCAATGTTATTGTATGTTTTTATCAATTTAATTGCTGTTATTATTATTATTATTATTATTATTATTATTACTATTATTATTATTATTATTTTCATTATTATTATTATATATTATTTATTGTTATTAACCCCCTCTTTTCTATTTTTATTTGTATTATTACTATTATAATAATAATTATTAATATTGTTATTGTTAGTAGTAGTAGTAGTAGTAATAGTATCATTATTATTTTTATTATTGGTAGAAAAACCCACAATGTAAAACTAGATTAATGGAAAGTGAGACTACAGTTTCGGAATCCACCTGGATTCCATCCTCAGGTCTGAGGATTATTGTTATTATTATAATTATTATCATTATTATTATTATTATCATTAATATTATTGTTTTTTTTTATTTTCATCATTATTGTTAATTTTGTTATTATCTTTATCATCATTATCATTATTACCATAATTAATATTACTATTATTATTATTTTTGTTGTTGTTATTATTCTTATTTTTATTATTGTTATTATCATTATTATTATTATTATTATTAATATTATTGTCATTATTATTATTACTATTATTATCATCATTATTATTGTTGTTGTTGTTATCATTATTATTATTACTATTATTATTCTTATCATTATCATTATTCTTATTATCATTATTATTATTATTATTATTATTATTATCGTTATTAACATTACCGTTATTATTTTTTCTATCATTATTTCCAGTATTATTATTTTTCTTATTAAATTATAATTATAATCATATTTATTATTATTATCATCATAATTATTATTGTTATCAAAATTATGATTATGATTATTATTATTATTATTATTATTATTATTATCCCTATTATCATTATTATCATTCCTGTTGTTATTATCGTCATATTATCATTATTATTAGAATTATTATTACTATTATTATTATTATTATTATTATTTATTTTATTATCATTGTTATTATTATTATTATTATTATTATTATTATTATTATTATTATTATTATTATTTTCATTATTACCGTTATTACTTTTATCATTATTATTATTATTATTATTATTATTATTATTAGCATTATAATTATAATTATCATTGTTACTGTTATTATTTTATTATTATTGTAATCTCTATTATTATTGTTACTGTTATTCTTATTCTATTTAATATCAATATTATTATCATTATTATTATTATTATCATTACTATTATAACCTTTTTATTTTTATCATTATTATTGTTATTATCATAATTTTTATTATAATCGTTATTGTTATTATTATTATTATTATTATTATTGTTATTATTATTATCTAATCATTATTACCAGTATTATCATTGTTATTATTATTATTATTATTATTATTATTATTATTTATATTATTACAATTATTTGTTGTTGTTGTTGTTATTGTTATTTTTCATTTTATCATTATTATAGTATTTATCATTATTATCATCATTATCCTTTACTTCATAATCATTATTATCATCATTATCCCTATTATTATTACCATTGCTATTGTTATTATTATTATTATAAATATTATTATTATTATTATTATTATTATTATTATTATTATTATTATTATTATTATCATTATTGATATTATTATTATCATTATTATTATTGTCATTATTAGTATCATTATCATTAGTTTTAGTAGTAGTATCATCAACATTATTATTATCATCATCATTACCATTGTTA
>NC_061831.1:628654-633654 GCF_019202785.1 Penaeus chinensis
ATACCCTTGTGAGAATAGAGTTTTTTTTGACATCGGAAAGGCTTATATTTCTATTTGGAAGCATGGTATACTCATGAAGTTGTATGACAGAGGAGCATTACCTACCTTCATACAAACCTTCCTTGCTGAAAGGAAGTTTAGAGTGCGGGTGGGACTGATTGATTTATTATTTTACATTATCTCCTGCATCAACAGCTTAAGTCATTAGTGAGAAAATTGGTTAAAAGCATTTATTCAAATTCAAAACCTTTCTAACACCCTGTTAGATTGAAATGTTAAAATATTTAAAAAAGGCAAAATTCAATCAATAGATTTTATATTAAAAATCGAAGCATAAATATTATGCTATAAATGTATAGTATGCAAAAACATTATGCATAATTAAATATTACTGAAAATTTTAGTCTCCCTTCGGAAACTAGTAAGACATTCTATGTCCCAATCCTCCCCCAATACATTTTTTAGTGTATATGGGGGAGACAAGTACATACATTTTTGGTCTGAGAATGTTGCACATCTTTCCACTATATGTGCGACCATTAATGGCTCTTGGCTTCTCTTGGCTTGTGCTTCACTTTTAGTCAATCTTGTATACCCAATTCTTAGTCTTGTTAATACAACTTCTACTTGTCGGTTGGGATAGATGCTGGTCACCCAACTGCCAAGGTCATCTTTAATCTCTCGCTGTTTGTTTCTAGAGGTATGCCTCCATTCATCACGAAGACAGCTGATGCTGGGTTTCAAGTCAGTGTGCGGGAGAGGAAAACAAGCATTATATGGCTGAGTGGCAGCTGCCTTGGCCTTCTGATCAGCTCACTCATTCCCACTGATACCAACATGTACTGGCACCCAACACAGAAGTATCTTTTTACATGGTGACATCAGTGCAAGCCAATCTTGAACCTCCCTCACCATTGGATGTGACGAGTTTAAGCTCTTGATTGCTAGCAAGGCACTACGAGAGTCACAATATATTACAATAGAATGGTTCGTAAGATCTCTAGTCATCTTGACTGCTGCAAGGATGGCATGTAGCTGCAGTGAAGATCGAGGCTGCTAGAGAAATAATACCAAATGCAGTCTTCCATCCGTTCACTGCTGCAAAGCCCACACCATTTTCAGATTTCGAACCATCTGTATATATTGCATCTGATCCTGGTATTTTCAAGTGTGTTGAAGAAATTTCTCTCTGACTTCTGCTTCGGATCTCTCCCCTTTCCAATTCTGACCAAATCCAGTGCGACTTGATTGGTCCAAGGAGGGAAATGGGGAGTTCCAACAGCCAAAACCTTTGTTAGATTTCAATTAAGATCTTCCACAAGATTCCTCATTCTCTTACCATAGGATCGGCTATATTCAAGGGGTTGAAAACCAATCTAGATGTAGATCCTGCAATCCTTTATAGTCTCGTGTAGTAATTCATGTTCATGTAGTCCCGGTGTAATGAAAGAGGTGGTTCTCCACTCTTGGCTTTCAGGAACTCTACATCAGTGGGAGTTGCAAATGGATAAGCCTCACATCCATAGTTAGATTTACTACAAATAAGTGCTCCGTAAAGCCGTAGAAGCGTTGTACAGTCTGCACCCCAAAATAGCTGTCAAAGAACCCGCCAAATACTAAGCACTTTTGTGGCTTTCACTATTAACAGTGTGATAAGAGTAAAAATTTAGACCCAAGTACTTGCTTTCCTCTTAAGTAGAGGGAAGGATGGAACTTTACTCATTTGTGTAAATGGTCTTGCTTGGAGAAAATTTGAATCCATGATATATTGCCCACTGCACAACCTGATTTATTGCAGTCTGCATGTGTCCTTGCACATCCTGTAAGCTTCATTGTAGTCAACCACATACAGATTACATGAGGAAGCACATGGAATGACCTTTATGATGTCATATATATATAGCAATGACAAACAGGGTTACACTCAAAACACTCCCTTGTAGGACCCTTTCTAGCCGATCTTCCTAGTTAGAGAAACTGTTTCTCACCCTCTCTCTAAAATTCCTGTCAGCAAGGAAGCTTTGTATGAATGTAGTTAATGCTCCTCTTAAACCAATGTCATACAGCTTCATAAGTATGCCATGCTTCCAAGTAGTATTGTAACCCTTTTTATGGTCAAAGAAGACTGCTAACATGTGATGTCACTGTGCGAAGGAATTCTGTATAGCAGTTTCCATCCTTTCCATCCTCACATGTGCATCTGTGGTTGATCTCAATTTTTTAAAACCCATATTGGTTTCCCTAAGGAAACTAATAAGACCTTCTATGTCACAATCCTCCCCAATACATTTTTTAGTGTATATGGGGGAGACAAGTACCATGGTCTGAGAATGTTGCACATCTTTCCTATACACGTGCGACCGTTAATAGCTCTTGGCATTCCTCACAGTGTGCTTCACTTTTCGCCATCATCGGCCCATGAGTCAGTCTCGTGTGCCCGATTCTCAACCTTGTTAATACAACTTCTACTTGTCGGTTGGAATGGATGTTGATCACCCAACTGTCAAGGTCATCTCTAATCTCTCGCAGGTTTTTTTCTAGAGGTATGCTTCCATTGTTTCCTCCATTTATCATGATGACAATTCCTGATGTTGGGTTTCAAGTCAGCGTGTGGGAGAGGAAAATGAGCATCACAGGGCTGAGTGACAGCTGCCTTGGTCTTCTGATCAGCTCACTCATTCCCACTGATTCCAACATGTGCTGGCACCAAACACTGAGTTATCTTTTTACGTGCTGACATCAGTGCAAGCCAATCTTGACCCTCCCTCATCACTGGATGTGATGAGTTTAAGTTCGTGATTGCTTGCAAGGCACTACGAGAGTCACAATATATTACAACGGAATGGTTTTAAAGATCTCTAGTCATCTTGACTGCTGCAAGGATGGCATGTAACTCTGCAGTGAAAATCTAGGCTGATCAAGAAAGGCTGCCAGATGCAGTCTTCCTTCTGCTCACTGCAGCAAAGCCCACACTATTTTCAGATTTCGAACCATCTGTATATATTGCATATGATCCTTGGTACTTAGAAGTGTATTAAAGAAATATCTCTCTGACTTCTGCTTCGGATCTCTCCCCTTACCCAATTCCGACCAAATCGAGCTCGACTTGATTAGTCCAAGGGGGTACTTGGGAAGTTCCAACAGCCAGAATGTTTGTGAGATTTAAATTAAAATCTTCCACAAGATTCCTCATTCTCCTGCCATAGGATCGGCTATCCTCAAGGGTGTTGAAAACCAATCTGGATGTAGGAGATCCCGGAATCCTTTGTAGTCTTGTGCAGTAAATCATGTTCATGTAGTCCCGGTGTAATGAAAGAGGTGGTTTTCCACTCTCGGCATTCAGGAACTCCACAGGTGAAGAAGACCTGAAAGCTCCTTTACAGATTCTGAGAGCTTCATTATGAACCGAGTCCAACATCCGGAGAACAGTGGGAGTTGCAGATGAATAAGCCTCACATCCATAGTCAAGTTTACTACGAATAAGTGCTTGGTAAAGCCGCAGAAGCATTGTGCGCTCTGCACCCCAAGATAGGTGTCAAAGAACCCGGTTTTATAGCTTTCACCTTTAACTGTTTAATGTAAGGCACCCATGTAAGCCTTGAGTCAAAAATTAAACCAAGTAATTTACCTCTTGGACAAAATGCAGTGGATTTGCTCCTAAATAGAAGGAAGGATGGAACTTTCCCTGTTTGTGGAAATGCATAGCTATGGTCTTGCTTGGAATAAATCACAACCTGATTTATTGCAGTCTGCATGTGTCCTTGCACATCCTGTAAGCTTCCTTCTGAGCAGTACAGTGTAAAGTCATCCACATACAGACTACATGAGACAGCACTTGGAACGACCTTCACGATGTCATTTATTGCAATGGCAAACAGGGTCACACTTAAGACACTCCCTTGTGGGACCCCTTCCAGCCGATCTTCCAGGTTATAGAAGCTTTTTCCCCAACCTCACTCTAAACTTCCTGTTAGCAAGGAAGCTTTGTAAGAAAGTAGGCAATGCTCCTCTTAAACCAATGTCATAAAGCTTCATGAGTATACCATGCTTCCAAGTAGTATCATAAGCCTTTTCAAGGTCAAGGAAGACTGCTAACATATGACGTCGCTATATGAAGGAATTCTGTATTACAGTTTCCATCCTTACAAATGCATCTGTGGTCGGTATCAGTTTTCTAAACCCATATCGATATGGGGATCAGCAGATTTTCCTATTCTAGCAGCCATGTCAACCTGAATTTTACTATTTTCTCCATCTACTTGCAGATGCAGCTGGTGAGAGAAATTGGTCTATAATTCCCTGGTATAGAAGCATCTTTGGCAGCTTTAGGGACAGGAATGATTATAGCTTCTTTCCATGTGAATGGCACTGCGCCCTACCTATAGATCCTATTGAATGGATCCAACAGGAACGTTTGGGAGCTCTTTGGTAAGTGATATATCATTTGGTATGGAATATCGTCTTATGGCAGAGCTGCAAAGCATAGTCCATCTCCTTTGTTTTATGGAAGTTCTACTGCAGTGCTACTGAAGAACGACACTGGGTGTCGTTCCTGTTCAGCCCAAAAAGTGGAGAATCGGGCAGTGTAAGATGCTCCAGAGATATCTTCCATGGATTTTGCCAAGTCACTTGCAACATCTGTTTTGTCTGTCAGGTTTATGCCATTTATTTTCAGAGCAGGTGGTGATATGGATGTGCTCTTTCCAGTGATCTTACGCACCTTGTCCCATACCCATGCTAAGGGGGTCCCAGAGTTAATTAAGGAAAGATACTGCCTCCACGATGTCCGCCTAGCCTCCTTTAGCACTTGCCTGGCCTTGGCTTGGGTCTTTTTGTACTGGATCAAGGTTACATCATTTGGGCACCGTTTCAACTGCCTTAATGCAGCTTTACTTACCCTGACAGCTTGTTGGCATTCATCAGATCACCATGGTACCGGAGGTCGATGGAACTGCCCGCTACTTCTGGGAATTGATGCTTCTGCTGCAAGATGAATTCGT
>NC_061831.1:646154-651154 GCF_019202785.1 Penaeus chinensis
TGTGTATATATTCACATACACGCATATATATACATATACATTCATATCTGTGTGTGTGTAAATATATATATATATATATATATATATATAAAAGTGTGTGTGTGTGTGAGGGGCTGTAATTGCCCCAATACAATGACTAATTGGATGGTGATAGTTTGGTGCGGTTGATGACGAGTACACACGGATAAGGAACATGATGCGAATATCTGGGAGCTAACACTGAGTGGTGTGCCGTGCCCGGCCAGCAAGCCATAGGGAACTGGAGGCTGGCGGTGACCATGATACAATGGCGAAATAGGGTGAGCCATAATCGGCAACTAGGCTCACGTTGAGGCGATGGTTCCGAACTGACATGGAGCGACGTGGTAAACACATCAATCCTACGTGGTCTTCTGGTCTAATGGCTTACTCTAATCGTGTTTATGTACAGGCCAAAATATATATATCTGTGTGTGTGTGTGTGTGTGTGTTTGAGGTATATATATGTATATATATTTATACACATATACATACATGTGTGTATATATATATATATGTGTGTGTGTTTGTGTCCCGCAGGAGACACTGGAAGCCACAGATGCTTATCGTGCGGCTCGATTGTCAGGGGATCGCAACTTGCACCATTCTCTGGTACGCAGGACTAGGTCACTGTTGAGAAGGGATAAGGAACAGTTTATCAGTAATCTTGCCGAGGAGGTCGAAAGCCATTTCTTAGTAAATGACCTACCAAGCCCTGAGAAAACTGAACTCCAAGCCCTCCTCACAGACGACTGCAGTCCGCTCGGCAAGTGGCCAGATAATCTCAGATCCTGATGGGGTGCGTGTGTGGTGGGCTGAGTATTTTGAGCAGTTGTATCAGGTTGATCCACCAACAGTTAACTTGGATGCGGGTAATGTTGAGATTCCTCTGCCAGACCCCATCAGCGAGGATCCACCCTCCCTGACCGAAATCAGGGGGGCGATCTCCAAGCTGAAGAGTGGTAAAGCAGCAGGTATTTGTGGCATCCCAGTAAAATTGTTAAAGGCTGGTGGAGAACCTATGGCAAGGGGCTTGCATGCAGTCCCGTCTACCGTCTGGCAGACTGGTACCTTTCCCCCTGACCTGTTGAGGGGTGTGGTTATCCCTCTCTGGAAGGGGAAAGGGGATCACTGGGACTGCAGCAATCACCGAGGCATTACACTACTCAGTGTACCAGGCAAGGTACTCGCGCACATCCTACTGAGTTGTATCAGGGACCACCTGTTGAGGCACCAAAGGCCGGAGCAATCAGGATTCACTCCTGGTAAGTCCACAATAAACCACATCCTGGCGCTTCAAGTCATTGTAGAGCGCTGTCGTGAGTTCGAACATGGGCTGCTCGCAGCCTACATCGACCTCAAGAAGGTGTTTGACACGGTGCATCGCGAATCACTCTGGGAGATCCTGAGGCTAAGAGGAATTCCAACAAGGATTGTTGGACTAATAGCAAACCTGTATACAAGCACTGAAAGTGCTGTAAAGTGTGGTGGGGGCCTGTCGAGCTTCTTTCCTGTTAGTTCAGGGGTGAGGCAAGGCTGTGTTCTTGCACCAACTCTTTTTAACACTTACATGGATTGGATACTGGATAGAGCTACTGTCCAAAGTCACCGTGGAACATGTCTGGGCAATATCAAGGTTACAGACCTTGACTTTGCTGATGATGTTGCCATTCTATCTGAATCTCTGGAAACCCTAGTGGCGGCTCTTGATGCATTTAGCAATGAAGCGAAGCCCCTGGGGCTAGAAGTCTCCTGGACCAAGACCAAGATCCAGGATTCCGGGGGCCTATGTGCTTTCAGTGAAAACATCGAAGTCAAAGAGAGCTTTATATACCTCGGTAGTGCAGTTCATGACTCTGGGCTGTCAGACCAGGAAGTCAGTAGACGGATTGGCCTGGCAGCAGGGGTCCTGTGCAGAAGGACCAAGCTACAGTACATAGCATCGCTGTGTTAATGATCATCATCATCATCACCATCATCATAATTATCATGTGCACACACACCCATATACCCAGTAAATGGACACGCATATACGTACATGGTATTGTGTGTGTTTGCGCGTGAGAAAATGTGTCGATAAAGCAGGAACATTCAATTTTCCAGAAAGTAATCTAAGCTTCGACTACTAAAATTGGCAGCATTTGTTGCTCTGCGCATCCAGTGGCTTCCCTCCTGCCTTCCAGACGCCGGCCCTCCTTCTCCTCCGATTTATTTTGTAGAAAAAAGAGGTCGAGAGGAAATGGAACGGAGGTGGAGAGGCAGTTACGATAAATGCTGAAGGTTTCCTTTACTAAGGTAATATATATAAGTAATTTAGCAAATGATATTAAAGAAACCGGAAAAGAAAGCCTGGAATGTAAAAAGAGACAAATTGATTCAGTGCAAGTAGACTCTAAAAGAATACAGAACATCTGAAGCCAAAGAACAAGCGGGATGAAGAGAAACGGGAAGGAAGGACAGCTGATGTTTTCCTTAAAATTTCATTTCAACAGGATATCCGTTTGTTACAACAAATCCTTCTGACACAAAAAAAAAAAAAAAAAAAAAAAAAAACAGAAGTGCAGCTCCATACAGTGATATTTACGAAGACATGCTTCGCTCGGGTCTCGAATATCGTGGCTCAGCCGACAGAGCACAAGATGATTCAGACCGAAACATTAGAGTATTTGCAGCAACATTTTCTCTCCGGGTCGATCATCAAGGTAACGTTGAATTTCGTTCGAGGTCAAACGCATGGCTCTGAACTTCACTGAATCCTGTGCGCCGCATGCGGGCCGAAGTAAAGGATAAGTTCATCGGGGTTACACCAAAATAAAAACTATCTTCACTTAGATCTATAGGTTCTCTTATTTACTTATTTAATTATTTACTGAACTCTCTCTCTCTCTCTCTCTCTCTCTCTATATATATATATATATATATATATATGTAAAGATAGAGAGAGAGAGAAACACAGATAGATAGATATATTGCTATATATACTACCAGCAATTTCATCAATTTCATTTCCATCACCTTGCGTTAGGAATAGATAAAACGAACTCTTCCTTTCCAAGATTTTTTTTTTTTTTTTTTTTTTCTTGTACGGGTGCTTTTCGCTGCCGGGCATTAGCTAATTGCACGGCGGAGCAGACCTCGTTTGTCTCCAGGACAACATTTCTGTTCCTCAGCACATGTTTGGCTTCTCCCCCCCCCCCCCTCTCTCTCTCTCTCTCTCTCTCTCTCTCTCTCTCTCTATATATATATATATATATATGTGTGTGTGTGTGTGTGTGTGTGTGGAAATATATATATATATATATATATATATATATATGTGTGTGTATACACACACACACACACACACACACACACACACACACACATATATATATATATATATATATATATATGTGTGTGTGTGTGTGTGTGTGTGTGTGTGTGTGTGTGTAAATATATATATATATATATATATATATAGAGAGAGAGAGAGAGAGAGAGAGAGAGAGAGAGAGAAATATATGTATATATGTATTTATACATACATACATACATATATACACATGAATATGAATACATATATACATATATATGTATACATATATATATAAACATATGTATATGTATATATGTGTGTCTATACGTACATACATATATGTATATATAAATATATGTATGTATATATACACATATATATATATATATATATATATATATATATACATATGACTGCCGCGATGGTCCATAGGTTAAAGCACTGGACTCCGACCCTCGTGGTCCCGAGTTCAATTCCCCGTCGCGGCAGTCGTAAAAATGCCTGCGCTCTGCCTGCTGGCTCGAGCCCGAGAAAACGACCCATCGAGAAGTCAAACGCAGCTGTTGCAGGGAAAGTCGCCACCGTGGCACAAGCGTTAGCGCGCCGAACCGTGGCATCCAATCAGGCAAGGTTAACACTGCCATATAACCTCTCAATAGTTATACATATATATATTTATGTGTGTGTGTGTGTATGTGTGTGTGTGTGTGTGTGTGTGTGTGTGTGTAACAAGTAATAATGATTAATGATAATAAAAAGAATGATGGTGATAATGATAATGATTATGATAATGATGATGATGAGGATGAAGATTATGATAATAATAATAATGATAACAATGATAATCATTATTATAATCTTGATTATAATTGTTATTATTATTATCATTGAATATTATCAATATCATTTTTACTATTACCATTACTGATAATACTGTCATATTATCATTGTTATCATTGCCATTATTGTTATTACTATTCTAATTACAATCATGATAATAATGATGATAATGATAAGAGAATTATACTAATAATTATAATGACAGCATTAAAAGTTATTTGCGTTACGTTCATTGTATTCTATTACCTTTATGGTTGCTGCTGTGATATCAAATTAACCTTAAATTATTGAAATATGTATAGGTAAATACACATAGGATCTTGCTCAAGGAATACAATATATAAGAATAAAGCTCAAGAAAACTGTGATCACACTTTTCGCTTGTTTCTTCAAATGATGAAACGATCTAAAGAATTCATGAAAAGATGAACAAAGGAAAATAGACCAATACACTACATTAATGGCAACAACGATGCCTTTGATTTTAACGAGACTGAGTTCTAATTACCCGCTTTGTGCTTCATTACTTTTGAACCTATGTAGAAATATGCATTTAAATGAGATATTAAGATCAATGTAATTATGACGTTAACACGTATATGCATATGCATTATTTGAGCTTAGCCCGTGAGTTGCTGTGATTCCTTTGATGGAGTTCAGCCACGCCGGCAGCCCTGGGCGAGCGGGCGAGCTTGAGTGCAGTCAGAGGAAGCTGCCACTGACTAAAAGAGGAAAACAAATACTCGTGATTAGTAAAGAAAATAGGTGTAAGAATTACATTATTAAACAGATATATACACACAAAAAACAACACACATATGAGTATATATATATATATAAATATAAA
>NC_061831.1:676154-678654 GCF_019202785.1 Penaeus chinensis
GAGTTGGTTACGAGATATCTGTCGGTCCTCATGGCTCAGGAGCTGATGCTGGCAGCGAGAATGGCCTCCTTTTCCGTGACTTTGCTGGGTCCCAGAAGTTGAGGATTTCTGGCTCCTGGTATCAGCATTCTGACCCGCATCGTTGGACTAGGTACAGCGATACAGGTAGTGTGGCCAAGGAGATCGAACACATCCTTGTTAGCACGCGGTGGAGGATCCTCCAGAACTGCAGGGTGTATCAAAGCGCCGAGTTCTTTGGAACTGATCATAGATTAGTTGTGGCTACTCTCCGGGTCCACTTTAGAACCCCCCGTCGCCCAAATGAACACCTTAGGGTGTTTCATTTGGACAGATTGAGGGAGGACGAGTGTACCCGGGGGTTTGCCAAGGCTATCTCTGGTCGTCTCACAGCACTCGACAGCCTGACAGACCCTGTTCTTACGTGGGAGACCTTCAAGCGTGAAACGCTTCATGCAGCTCAAGACAGAATTCCATCTCGCAGGAGACACTGGAAGCCACAGATGCTTGTCGTGCAGCTCAATTGTCAGGGGATCGCAACTTGCACATGACTAGGTCACTGTTGAGAAGGGATAAGGAACCGTTTATCAGTAATCTTACCGAGGAAGTCGAAAGCCATTTCCTAGTAAATGACCTTCGTCCTGCCTACCAAGCCCTGAGAAAGCTGAACTCCAAGCCCTCCTCACAGACGACTGCAGTTCACTCAGCGAGGATCCACCCACCCTGACTGAAGTCAGGGGGGCGATCTCCAAGCTGAAGAGTGGTAAAGCACCAGGTGTTTGTTTGTAGCTGAATTGTTAAAGGCTGGTGAAGAACCTATGGCAAGGGGCTTGCATGCAATCCTGTCTGCCATCTGGCAGACTGGTACCTTTCCCACTGACCTGCTGAGGGGTGTGGTCATTCCTCTCTAGAAGGGGAAAGAGGATCGCTGGGACTGCAGCAATCACCGAGGCATTACACTACTCAGTATACCAGGCAAGGTACTCATGCACATCCTACTGAGACATATCAGAGACCACCTGTTGAGGCACCAAATGCTGGAGCAATCTGGAATCACTCCTGGTAAGTCCACAATAGACCGGATCCTAGCGCTTCGATTCATTGTAGAGCACTGTCGTGAGTTCGGACGTGGGCTGCTCACAGACTACATCGACCTCAAGAAGGCATTTGACACGGTGCATCGCGAATCTCTCTGAGAGATTATTGGACTAATAGCAAACCTGTATACAGGCACTGAAAGTGCTGTAAAGTGTGGTGGGGGCCTGTCGAGCTTCCCTGTTAGTTCAAAGTGAGGTAATGCAGTTCACGACTCTTGGCTCTCAGACCAGGAAGTCAGTAGATGGATTGGCCTGGCAGCAGGGGTCATGAAATCTCTCGACAAGAGTATTTCGAAATGCCAGTATCTGTGCAGAAGGACTAAGTTACTTGTTTTCAAGGCCCTGATACTGCCAGTTTTACTCTATGGTAGTGAAACTTGGACACTATCTTGTGTTCTGGAAACTCGTCTTGAAGCCTTTTGTAACAGATCCCTGCGCCGGATCATGGGGTACAGTTGGCGGGACCATGTGTCCAACCAACGGCTGCACCGTGAGACCGGTACAGAACCTGTTACTTGCACAATCCGTGATCGCCAACTCAGGCTATATGGCCACTTGGCTCGATTCCCGCAGGATGATCCTGCCCATCAGTTTGTCTCTGTCCGAGACAACCCTGGGTGGAGGAGGCCTGTGGAACAACCGAGAAGGTCGTGGCTTGGGCAGATCGATCAAACCTATCATTAGGAACTAGAGATGGGCCGGGCCCCTGCCTGGCGGCTCGCCATGAGGGACCCTCGTAGGTGGAAACGAAGGGTGGATGCGGCTATGCGCCCCTGCCGGCGTTAGCTCCAAAATGATGATGATGATGATATATGTTTATATATATGTATGTATATATATGTATATATATGCTATATGCTATATATATATATATATATTCTATATATATGCTATATATATATATGCTATATATATACATGATATATATATATATATATATATATATATATATATATATATATAGCAAATATATATATAAATTTGCCTGCAGCAAAGTTCAGAAGAGTGCCAGGCGATGCACGAACGAACACTGGCTCCAGCTCTGCTCCCAGATACAGACTGCACTGGACACAGGCAACATCAAGGGGATGTATGACGGCATCAAACAGGCAATGGGCCTAACCCAAAAGAAAATAACCCTCCTAAATTCTGCAGCGGGCGAGGTAATCCAAGACCGGACACAGCAAATGGAGCACTGGGTAGAGCACTATTCCAAATTGTATGCCAGGGAGAACACAGGCACAGAAGAGGCCTTGAATGCCATGGAATGCCTTCCTGTGCTGGAGGAGCTTGATAGTGAACCGACCCTGGAGGAACTGGACTCGCCTGCAGCTGGCAAAGCACCCAGGAAAGATGGCATTCCTGCCTAGATCTTGAAGTGTTGC
>NC_061831.1:683654-693654 GCF_019202785.1 Penaeus chinensis
ATATATATATATATATTTGTTTTTCTATTTATTTACAGGTACATATATATAAACTAATATATATATATATATATATATATATATATATATATGTATATACATAGCATATATATATATATATATATATATATATATGTATATACATAGCATATATATATATATATATATATATATATATATATATATATATATATATATATATATATATATATATATAGCACACACACACACACACACACACACACACACACATATATATATATATATATATATATATATATATATTTATATATATTTGTTTTTCTATTTATTTACAGGTACATATATATAAACTAATATATATATATATATATATATATATATATATATATATATATATATATATAAATGAATAAATATGTATATGTATATTTGTATATACATAACCATTTATTTATTAAAAATGTTAAACAAACTATATCTATGCTTACAAAACTTTTTCAGAGGTGGAAAAAGTTATGAATGAGATAAAAAATGGGAAAAGCCCGGGTTATGACGATATTGCAGCAGAAATGATAAAAAACGGAGGAGACAATGTAAACAATAGCTCTTATTAGCCACTGTATGAAAAATCGTCTTGAAAAAGAGATTGCAAAAAAACAGCATGGATTTCGTCCTTGAGAAGGTACAAGAGATCAAATCTTAAATTGGAAGATGATAATCGAGAAAAATAGGGAACAGAGAAAGAATTTGTATTTGTGTTTCATTGACTATAGGAAGGCTTTTGATACGGTTGTACATGGCATGAGATGAAGAAAATGGGCTCCCCAACACACATCATTATGCTAATCAAGAATCTCTATGAACAACAACAGGCAGCAGTGAGAACAGCTTATGGGTTAACGGAATGATTTAGCATTGGACAGGGAGTAAGACAAGGTTGTATTATATCTCCGCACCTTTTTAATATATACGCCGAAGCAATCATGAGAGAAGCACTTGATAAATTTGAAGGGACCATCAAAATTGGGGGACGTACCGTGGATAACTTGAGATACGTCGATGATGTAGTTTTGATTGCTGGGTCAATGCAGGAACTTCAAGAGTTAGTCAGCAGAGTAGTACTGAAAAGTGAAGAGGATGGACTTTTTCTGAATGTAGACAAAACTAAAGTTATGAAAATTGAAACTGATTCCCCAAGTGACGAAACATTACTTGTTAATGGTGAAACAATTGAAGAGAATAACCACTTCAACTACCTGGGTGCAACAATAACAAACACTTATGGTGACTCGAAAGAAATCAGAAAGAGGATAAGCATTGCCAAAATGCAGTAGTTGCTTTATTACACACGTGGAAAAACAAGTCCTTTTCCTTGAAGACTAAGAAGCGACTCTTGAGCACATTGGTCTTCCCCATAGCAACATATGGCTTTGAATGTTGGGTCGTAAAGCAAAGTGACAGACACTAGCATCTTTTGAATTATGGAATTACCGTCGGTTATTACGTGTAAGCTGGACTGAACACCGCACAAATGATAGCATTTTGGAACAGCTTAGAATAAAAACGACCGATCGACTACTGAATTGCATTGACAGAAGGAAACTGGCATTTTTAGGGCATGTTGTAAAACGAGATGTGCTAGGGAAAGACTTGTTAACTGGAATGGTGTTTGGGATGTTGTTGTTTGTTGGATTTCTTGGCTATCAACCAGCGGCATGTGGCCAAGGTTATTAAGCCAATGGATCCTATTTATTCTATCAATCTATATAAGGTCATAAAGTTTTGTCTCCCTTAAAAAAGTGATTACTTTACTGATGATCTTTTCGTCATCTGATAGAAGATTTGATGTAGTAAAATCTTTGTTTTTTATTCTTAAATAGTTTCTGAGTGGCTGTCTATGGATTTGGTATATTGGGCATATTGTCAGTATGTGGTTTAGTGTTAGGGTGGTGGTGCATTGAGGGCACTGTGGAGGAAAGGTTCTTTCTATGTAGGGAGTGAGGTGGGTTATTCTGGTGGCATTGACCCTTAGGCGGGCCAAAACCACCTCCTCCCTTCTGTCTTTCCTGTGGGATGTGTCCCACAGGTCTATGGTTTGCTTCGTTTTGTTTGTGAGTTGGAGGTTGGTCCACTCACTTTGCCACAGGAGATGTATTTTTGCTTTTATAAGGGACACAAAACACCTGAGATCTGTACGAACTATGGTAGTGTCCAGATCGCCAGTTGACCCGGCTAGTTTGTCAGCCTGTTCATTACCATGGATACCAGAGTGACCTGGTACCCATATTAGTTTGATTGATTTGTTGGCACCGTGTAATTTACGAATGATATTACCCAGCAATTCATTTTTAGTGGTATCTAAGGATTTAATAGCTTTAAGTGAACTTAACGAATCGGAAAAAAATTACTATTCTATCGTGGGTCGTCGATAGTGCAAAATCTATGGCTTTATCAATGGCAAATAGTTCAGCAAGAAAAATCGATGTATGATTCGGCAATCTAAACTTTAGGTCACATGCAGTCGACCATACACCCGCACCTACACACTCATCTGTCTTGGAGCCGTCGGTATATATATGAAAAAAGGATAGATGTTTAATAAGGATCTCTCAGAACCTCTGGCGTACCTCACCCTCCGGCGCCATGGCCTTGGCTGATGGAAGCCAGGCTTCCATGATAGAAAAATTGGGGGTTTCCCATGGCGCTATATTTGACTGAACCAGGGTATCGATGGTAGAGAGATCTATACCGACTTTCTCGACGAGGTCGTGGAGTCTCGTGGCAAAGGGCCTAATGCCTCCATTGCCATTAGGGTGGCTCGGGTCTCGAGCCACCTTTGCGGCATAGGTCACTGCTAACTGGCCGCGTCTGAGTCGGAGGGGAGGTACTCCTGACTCCACCTCAAGACGCTCGATCCGAGTACATTTTAGGGCTCCAAGACACACACGCAAACAAGCATTCTGAACAGCATCCAAACCTTTCAAACTTGTTTTCGATGCCGACCCATACACGATTGACCCATAGTCTACTTTAGACCTAATCAGGGCTTTATATACCATTAGCAAAGACTGTCTATCAGCTCCCCATTTATTACCAGAAATGCACTTTAATAAATTTAGTGCTCTTTGACATTTATTTTTTAACTGACCAATGTGGTCTTTCCAATTG
The DNA here is from genome assembly GCF_019202785.1 of Penaeus chinensis. NCBI lineage: Eukaryota > Metazoa > Arthropoda > Malacostraca > Decapoda > Penaeidae > Penaeus > Penaeus chinensis. The sequence goes on from NC_061831.1 coordinate 686,805, forward strand.
AGTCTACTATCAAAAAGTAGCCCAAGAAATCTTGCAGAATTTTGAATAGGTATTGGGTGGTTGTCTAGAGTTAGCCTGATGTTCGGCTTCCTCCTATGTGAAAAAAATACCCCAATACTCTTTCTAATGGAAAACTTAAAACCCCACTGGAGGCCCCAGTTATGAATCATATCCAGTGCCAATTGGATGCGATTTGCTGAGAATTCTGCATTATTGCTGGAATGCCATAATGCACAATCATCAGCGTACAGTGAGTATTTAAGATTCTGAGGAGGAGCTGGTAAGATGTCATTGATCATACATAGAAATAGAGTTGGTGACAAGACACTTCCTTGTGGGACCCCGTTTGCCTGGACAAAAATGTCCGAAAAAGTGACATTGTCAGAAAACAATTTGACAGAAAACGTTCTGTCAGAAATGAAATTTTGTATAAAACAAGACAAGTTTCCACGTAATCCGAAAGCATAAAGTTTTCTGAGTAGGCCATATCGCCATGTCATGTCGTAGGCTTTTTCTATATCTAAAAATACTGAAATCAAAAAATCTTTTTTGGCAATTGCCTCTTGAATATGACTGTCCAGTTTTACTAGTTGATCGAGAGTTTGGCATCCCTTTCGGAAACCGCACTGCTCGTCAACTAGTAAATTACTGGAATTTAAAAAATGCAATAGCCTACTGTTAACAATTCGTTCCATGACCTTGCATAAGCAACTTGTCAACGCAATTGGGCGGTAGGAGATGGCAAATCTGGGATTACCCCCTCCTTTCAATATGGGAATGATGTGGGCGAAGTGCCATGAGTTTGGAAAAGTGTGGCTTTTCCAAATTTCATTGTACACTTCTAGCAACTTAATCATGTCATCATGATTAAGATGCTTTATCATCTCATATCGAATCTCATCGGGGCCTGGGGATGTTCCTCTACAGGCTTCTAGGGCTCGGACAAGCTCATTCATTGTTAGATCTTGATTGTAATCAAAGTCATTTCCTGTGGCAAAGTGAATTGTTTGCAGCTCAGCCTCTTCCTTGATGGGCAGGAATGCGTGATGATAGTTTGCTGAGCTGCTCGTATGAGAGAACTGCCTGGCGAGTGCATTAGCAATGTCTCTAGGAGAATCCAAGTTGTTACCCTCTTCTGTTTTTTATTTTAAAAGATGTTTTTTTCTTGTTGATTTTATTGATAGTGGACCAAACCTCTGATGTTTTTGTATTGCTGTTAATAGTAGAGACAAAGCTCCGCCAGGAGTCTCTTTTTGCTTGTCTAATTACTCTACGAGCCCTAGCTCTTGCTTGTTTGTAATTGCAAAAGTTCTCATTAGTGATGTTATTTTGGAAAAGCCTGTAGGCCTTATTGCGTCGGCACAGCGCCCTGCGGCAATCTGGTGTCCACCATGGAACTCTATGCTTAACGCTATCTGTCGAAGTTTTAGGAATGGATAGCAAAGCTGCTTCTATAATCGAATTCTGAATATTGCTTACTTTATCATCAATGGTTTCTCCAACAAGTTCGAGCTTGACGCTCCTTGTGAAGGCGACCCAGTCTGCTTTTTTTACGTTAAATTTAGGCGCTGAAGGCGCTCTCACTGTGTCACATGAATATTTAATCAAGATAGGAAGATGATCGCTTCCCAACGAGTCGTCAATGGTGTGCCACAGGCACTTGGCTGCTACTGATGATGAGACCAGTGATATGTCTATAAAGCTCAAATTCCCGGTATTATCGTCCACCCGCGTGGGACTACCATCATTCAGAAGGACTAAATCGGACTCGTTAATCAACTTAACTACTTGCTCACCTCTACCATCCACCCGTAGGGAACCCCATAACGTATGATGAGCATTAAAATCACCTAAAATTACTTTATTTTGTGGCAGACGTTCCTGAAGAGCAAAAAGCTCATCATAGATTATCACTTTATCAGGCGGACAGTAAACTGAACATATAGCCAGATACGTGCCATTAATTTTTACTTTGCATGCGACAAATTCCAAAGTAGAATCAATAGTCACTTCTGTAAAAGGGAGGCTTTGGTGGATGTACATGGCGACTCCGGCTCCACCCCTACCCTCACGATCCTTCCGACATAAATGGTAGTTCCTGAGCGATACGACCTCGTCAGAGACGAGGTTTGTCAAATGAGTTTCTTGGAGAACGATAATATCGGGAGCATAGGACGAGGCTAATAATTTAAGGTCATTTACTTTAGATCTAATACTTCGACAGTTCCATTGTATAATGGTTGACGCGATGATTACGTTTTATGGGGTTTGGAAGTGCCTTGTCCACCAGTTTTTATTTTCTTTTTATGGGAGGGAGGCGCCTCCTCTCCCTCGCTTCCCGGGGACCTCTCACGGGATGGTTTGGAGACAGAAGCCTCCATGTCCTGCACCTCCTGGCGAGGGAGACGACTGACAGACTGCGACCTGCTTCTCTCTCGAGAAACCGATCGCGAGCCAGACGAAGTCCTCACAGGAGTAGCCCGGACGGGAAGGTGCGCTCCGGACTGTGATTCGGTATCTTCCTCCTTATGATGTTTTGACTGGGTTGATGCAGCCATTTGGTCGACCAATTTTGTCAGTTGATATACTTTAATGTTTAGTTCTTTAACGGTTTGTTTAAGTTCAGCAATTTCCTTATCCTTGGCTGCAAGCTGCTGACTGACATCACTTGCACTAGGGGTGTTGTTAGTTACTGCTGCAGCATAGGAAGTATCGGGTTTGTGTGTCAAACTTTCCACTTTCCTCTTAGCTTCAGTATAACTAACTTCATGCTTTCTCATATATGCCAATGTTTCAGTCTCCTTCTTCAGGATGCTGCACTCGGCAGATCCTGAATAATGGGGACCTTCACAGTTAGCACATTTGGAAATTTTGCTAGTACATGTGATGGTGTCATGGGCCTCAGCACATTTACGGCAAGTGAATTTAGAAGAATCTTTGTCAATACATCTTAATGAGGTGTGTCCGAATTTTTGGCATCTATTACAATGCATTGGCTTTTGGACATAAGGTCTTACTTGAACACGTTCATAACCGACATTGACATATTCTGGGATTTTATTCCAAGCAAAGGTAAAAAAACACAGTCCAGTTTTCGTTCGTACATTCCCGTCCTTCTTGGTCATACAATGAACGTCCACTACGTCTTGGTCCTTCATGCTCTCAAGAATTTCACTTTCTTCCATCGTCCTCAAATCCCTGTGAAAGATTACTCCCTTACAGGTATTTGGGCCAATAGGAATAGTTACTTTAACTCGAAGATCATGAATTTGCGTCAGCTTAAGTAAATCCTTAATCTGGGAGTTGTATTGTACTTTTACAAGGAGGCTTCCATCTCGCAATTTTTTGACAAAATCAAAATCGCCGTCCACTTGACCATCAAGGACCTTTTTGATGATAAAGGGGTTTACGTTCATAAGCGACTGATTTTCGTTCACGCATTTTACATTCGCGAACCTTGCATTCTGGGTGGGGATTGTGAAAAGTGGTCGTCTCGTCTTGTCATTAGTGGGGGTACCATTGTTCGTCATCAGATTAGTCGTAGAAGGGTCTTTAGTCGCCCCTCCTCCTTTAGGAGGAGAAGGGGTAGCCGGGGAGTCATTCATTCTGGGTATCGGACCAGGTCCGACCCCTCTGCTAAAAGTCGTAGTCCTGAAGGGACAAAAACCTCTTAACTGTTGTTATCAACCTAACTGCAATAGCTAAGAGAGTAGATCAGTATTTCGTCCTCTACCCTCTCAGTGGAAGCCTGGTTGCGTTCTCCAATACCACAGAGGGATCGAGTTATGTGTGGGACACTTCCTTACCGCCGAACTTGCCTAGGCGAAGGACGGTAATTCAATGCCCACCCCCCAAGCGAATACGGGAGTTCCGAGGAACTCCGGTAGGCTCAGGAAAGTCACATTATAAAGGAAAAGATTTCAGGACCAAAGAAAAAGTGCGCCCAAATGACGCCCCAGACTACTGGGCCTCCCTACCCAGGGGTCAAAGCCACATGGGCTACCCTGGTGTAGAAGAGAGCTGCGGGTCTGGGGTGGGGTGCTGACTACTACTACTGTAGCCTCGTGTCACCTGCAAAGCAAGAGCACTGAAGGTGCTGGCAAAGCACAACAAATGTTCTGCAATTACAGGATTTTACTTTACAGCTATTTACGTTAAGAGAACTCAGGAACAACAATGTCAAGCGAGACAAGAGGCCCCGGGCTCCAGGGTAGCTCAAGTGGCACAAGACTTTGTACTTGTTGTTACTGCGTTATAAACAAGGTGTTGCCTCATCACGAGTGGGCGGTGTTTGGGAAACGCAAAAGAGGTAGACCAAACACAACAGATACAAGGACAACATAAGAGAGCTTATAAACTTAAGCATGGTGCAAGTATATAGGAAGGCGCAGGATAGAAGAGAATGGAGGCAATTTGTTAAAGATGTCACGGCGGATCAGTCCAACGATTTATCCGTATAATAATGAAAAAAATATACATACATATATATATATATTTATATAGAATACACAAATATATATACAATATATATATACATATACAAATATATGTGAATATATATATATATATATATATATATATATATATACACATATATACGCCTTTATATATATATATATATATATATATATATATATATATATGTATATATATATATATATATGTATATATATATATATATATATATATATATATATATATATATATATATATATGTATATATATACACATGTATTTATATATTTATGTATATATATATATATATATATATATATATATATATATATATATACATATAGTTTGTTTTAAATAAATACATTTCTAATAAATAAATAGTTATGTGTATATATATATATATATATATATATATATATATATATATATATATGACATATATATTTATGTTTATTTTTGTTTTTTGAATTCATTTGCAGGTATATGTATATGTGTGTGTATATATATATATATATATATATATATATATATATATATATATATATATATACATATATATATATATGTATATATATATATATATATATATATATATATATATATATATATATATCTATACATGTATTTATATATTTATGTATATATATACATATAGTTTGTTTAACATTTCTAATAAATAAATGGTTAAGTATATATATATATATATATATATATATATATATATATATATATATATATATAAGACATATATATATATATATTTTTGTTTTTTTATTTTATTTGCATTTATATATATATATATATATATATATATATATATATTAATATTATTTATAAACCTACATTCATACACACACACACACATATGTATATATATATATATATATATATATATATATATATATATATATACATATACATATATATACGCACACACATGTATGTATATATACACATATGTATACATATATCTATATACATATATATAAATATATATATATATGTATGTATATATATATATATATATATATATATATACACATCTGTTTATATATATATATATATATATATATATGTATATATATGAATGCGTATATATATGTACATAACATGCGTATATTTATGTATATATATACATGAATATATATATATATATATATATATATATATATATATATTCATGTATATATATACATAAATATATATATATATATATATATATATATATGAATGCCTATATATATACATATATTTATATATATTCATATATATTTATATATATTTATATATATATATATATATATATATTGTCACAACTGCGAGATTAACTCAGTCCGGGCGGCGGGTTTAGGCCTCTCGGGATTGGCTCGCTCACCATGTGGGGAACGAGGGTATCGGCCTTTACATCGGCGGGACACTTAAAAGGAGCACCAGTCAAATATTCTTCAAGTCTCCGGGCTACTTCAGTTGTAACGTGCCGGTCTCCTATCCTAGGGGTCGGTGGTTCGCGCCCCGCCCAGGCGCTAGAAGTTGCAATTGTCGCCTGGAGGTTACTGCTGTGGCTGGGCACCACGGCGGGTAAGGACTAAGCCGAGTCAGCACCAGCCGACACTAGCAAATCGACATAAGTCGTCACGGACCGGGCTCCCCTGATTGGCATAGTCCGGGCGAAGCTCAGCTTCGCATATCGGACTTATCCTTAATATTCAGCAGCATCCGGGCTAGTACAGTGGTAACATGTCAGCCTCTCATCCGAGGGGTCGGCGGTTCGCGCCCCGTCCAGCCGCGAGAAGTTGCAATTGTTGCCTGGAGGATACTGCTGTGGCTCGGCACCATGGCGGGTAAGGACTAAGCACCAGCTGACACACGTTAACGAGTCGGCATTAATTGACACATGCCGGGCTCCCCACATGGGCGAGACTAAGCTTCGCATATCCTTATCCTTAAAAATTCAGTACATTTTCAGCCACAGGACTCGCCAAGAAGGGACCTCCTCTCTTCTCTCTCTGCGGTGGATTAGGCTTACGAGGCTAATTCAGAGCGACGGGAGGATCGTACCGGAAAAGGCTTTCGACGGGTCGCAGCGAGTGGCGCCAAGCTGAACAATGGAAAGAAGCATACCGTGATCCCTCGATCTCGGAATTTTTTTTTGCCGGGCGAAGTAAAGAGATATCCTGGAACCGCCCCCGGCAATTTCGTTCTCGACGCTGGCGCGTTACCGCGCTGCTTCGGCGCCCACCCCTCGTTGCTGCCGCAATGCTAATTATTTGCTTGGATTTAGCTTTGTGCCCTGTAGCCTTTACTTTCCTTTACGGAATTTTCGGCATTAGGATAACTCTCTGCACACCTTCTGGTGAACTGGACCCCATCTTCGGGCTCGTGCTCAGACGTGGGC
>NC_061831.1:741154-743654 GCF_019202785.1 Penaeus chinensis
GAGTTCAAATTATGTTAAAGCTGCAGTAAATATCGGTCAAAGTATAATTAAAGCTGAATTAAAACTGGGAAGAAGCTTCAATAAATCTAGGCTAAAGTTTTGTTCAGGTTTTGATGAAACTAAGATCCTAAGTTAAAATTGTTTGCAAATTATAGAGCTGTACAGTACTACTGTTTTGTTATGCCTGGGATAACAAATCTAAAAGCTCTAATAAAAAAAAGGCTTAAGCTCTGATGAAGCAAACGCTGCGTTAACACTTTGTTGAAATTGAGCTTCCACTTGTAAAGACGTGTTAAAGCTGGTTAACACTATTTTGAACGAAATTGTACTAAAGGTCTGTTAATAATATTGTTGTAATGTTTTAAACTGATTCAGTTCTCTATTGGAAAAGTGCCGAAGCCTTTTAACTATATGTACAAGACAAGTTTCCGGAGTAGAAGAGATGAGTCTGTGAACATTGTGAGGTTAGAAATAAAAGTAGAATGTAAATGACCACAGATTATTGCTTCTCCACACGCAACTGTCATGTGAAAAGGCAGTTAATATAACAGCTATGAATTTCAATTGAATGATCCTTTGACAGTATTTCAAAGGCCCTTCGCATTAAGGAAATGCGTTATATTTGATATTGCAAAAGTATTGCATAATATAGATAAACAGGTTGATAGATAGGCACATACTGTAGATCAGACAGACAGTGATTGTATCAGTATAGAATGATAACTACGGCAATAACATAATGAATCAGATGATTTGGAATGAAGTACTTATAGTGTTAATTCACAATATATAATGATTAGAAGACTGAATATAAAAATAATGTATATGGTTATGGCGTTGATGATGATATTGATGATGATGACGATGATGATGAGGAAGATGATGAGGATGACTATGATGATGATGATGTGACGATGATGATGATGATGATGATGATGATGTGACGATGATGGTGATGTGACGATGATGATGAGATGATGATGATGATGATAAAGATGATGATGATGATGATGATGATGATGATGATGATGATGACGATGCTGCTGCTGATGATGATGCTGATGAAAGGAAGGCAAGATGTAGACTTTGGTTAGTGTAACACGAAGAGGATAGAATCATTTTGGTTCTTCCTGTTACCATGCACTTTCTCTGATGATTTATTCCTTGATAATTGTAAGGACACCTTCATGAATGAATATGATAAGTTTATGCAAAGCGCAGGTAAGTCCAGGTACGAGCACAGGTGTCCGTGCAACCAGGTGGGATGTAGATGTAAAATGTAATTACATAAACAGAAGAAGAAAAAAAAAAAGGATTTAGGCGAGCTTGTTTCTTAACAATGCGGTTCTATTGTGAGGTTGTAAAGTTCTTCCCACGAGGAAGTGCATTATCTCATTACATGAAGTAAGTATGTAATTTACACCTATGCTGTTGTATGCTTGGGCTTTCCTACTTGTCACCATTAGTGCGAAAAGAAAGAGAGATAAAAGAGAATTCAAAAGAGAAAGAGAGAGAGAGAGATAGAGACAAAGGGAGACAGACTCATCTTATGTTCGTGTATGTGCGATAGAGAGAAAGTAAGTATATATGTCTGTGCGTGTGTGTGTTTGTGAGTGTCTGTGTGTGTGCGCGCGTGTGCCCATGTCTGCGGCTTTGCATTCATGAGGTTTTGCAATGACAGCAATAACCAGTTCTTGCACCAGTGGCGAGCAGAGACAGGAAGCCAGGAATATGATACAATTTTATAAAACTTAATATCCGTAAAACGCAACACATTGTTCGTGATTAGTCGCAGACACTGGGATTCCTCGCCCTCGCAGCCAAACCTCGGCACTTGGCACCTTGAAGGCTGCTTGTAGTATATATGCTGGGCCTATATTCACGATGCATTCATAAGCAGTACGTGGTCTTCAAAATGAAGTCTGTAAGTATAAAACATATTATGGGATATGTATCAACACTCTTGTGGTTTAGACATAAGTGGGTGATTCTTCTGGGAAGCCAGGCTTGATATCTGTGTAATATGCCTAAGTATTGTGTCAAGATCTTATTCACTTAGACTTTAATAATTTATCATATTTTACATTAAAATCTCTTCTCATGTATATCTATCTATCTATCTATTTATCAATCTATCTATATGTGTATCTATCTATATATATATATATCCCGTTCTTGAGGCTAATCTCCCTCGATTCCCTTCCTTAGCTGGTGTCTACCCTGGTCGTCCTGACTGCCCTGTCGTGCGTGTCCTCGAACGCAGGTCACTTCAAGAAGTCCGGAGGCGGCGGTCTCTCCGGCTTCCACCGCTCGCTCGCCGTCTATCCGACCCTCGCTCTGCCTTTCTACAGTGGATACGGCAGTTACGGAGGTGGGTATGGTGGCTATGGAAGCGATTATGGGATCTACGGAAGCGGACATAGTGGTTATGGGTATGGTGGGTATGGAAGTAGCTACGGCGGTTATAACTGGTGAAGTCTGAAAAAGGTGATCCACAGCA
>NC_061831.1:748654-751154 GCF_019202785.1 Penaeus chinensis
TAATCTTGATATTGCCCAGAGTTGCTCCACAATGACTTTGAACAGTAGCTCTACCCAATATCCAGTCCAAGCAAGTGTTGAAAAGTGTTGGTGCAAGAACACAGCCTTGCTTCATACTTGAACTAACAGGGAAGAAGCTTGACAGGCCCCCACCACACTTCACAGCACTTTCAGTGTCTGTATACAGGTTTGCCATTAACCAATAATCCTTGTTGGAATTCCTCTTAGTCTCAGGATCTCCCAGAGAGATTTGCGAAGCATGGTATCAAACTCCTTCTTGAGATCAATGTAAGCTGCGAACAGCCCACATCCGAATTCAAGACGGCACTCTACAGTATCTCAAAGCACCAGGAAATGGTCTATTGTGGACTTACTAGGAGTGAATCCAGATTGCTCCAGCCTTTGGTGCCTCAGCAGGTGGTCTCTGATACGTCTCAGTAGGATGTGCGTGAGTACCTTGCCTGGTACACTGAGTAGTGTAATGCCTCATTGATTGTTGCAGTCCCAACAATCCCCTTTCCCCTTCCAGACAGGGATGACCACACCCCTTAGCAGGTCAGGGGAATGGTGCCAGTCTGCCAGATATCAGACAGGACAGCATGCAAGCCTTTTGCCATAGATTCTCCATCAGCCTTTAACAGTTCAGCTGGGATGCCGCAAACGCCTGCTGCTTTACCACTCTTCAGCTTGGAAATTGCCCCCGACTTCAGTCAGGGAGGATGGATGCTCGCTGATGAGTGGATCTGGCAGAGGAATCTTAACATTACCCGCATCCAAGTTAATTGTTGTTGGATCAACCTGATATAACTGCTCAAAATACTCAATCCAAGATTATCTGACCACTTGCTGAGCAGACTGCAGTCATCTGTGAGAAGGGATTGGAGTTCAGCTTTCTCAGGGCATGGTAGGCAGGACAAAGGTCATTTACTAGGAAATGGCTTTCGACCTCCTCTGCAAGATTCTTGATAAACTGTTCCTTAAATCCCTTCTCAACAGTGACCTAGTCCTGCACACCAGGGAATGGTGCAAGTTGCGATCCCCTGACAATCAAGCTGCACAACAAGTATCTATGGCTTCTAATGTCTCCTGCGAGATGAAATTCATTTTTGCTCACCAATCGTTTCTTGAGCTGCATATAGCGTTTCATGCTTGAAGGTGTCCCACAAAAGAACCAGGTCCTACAGGCCCTCAAGTGTTGTGAAACGAATAGAGATAGCATCGGCAAACCCCCAGGCACACTCATCCTCTGTCAATCTGTTCACATGAAGCACCCTAAGGTGTTCATTGGAGCGACGTTTTTTTTTTTTTTTTTTTTTTAAAGAGGACTCTGATACAATCTGTAGTTCTGGAGGATCCTCCATTGAGTGCCAACGAAGATGTGGTACATCTCCTTGGCCACATTACCCATATCACTGTACCAAGTCCAATGATGTGGGTCAGAATGCTGATACCAGGAGCCAGAAATCCTCAATTTCTGGGACCTAACAAAGTCACGGAAAAGGTGGCTATTCTCACTGCCAACATCCGCTCTTGAGCCATGACAGACATAGCCTCCAGGCTAGTACAGTGGCAACGTGTCGGCCTGTCATCCGAGGGGTCAGCGGTTAGCAGCCTGACCAGGCACAAGAAGTCGCAATTGTCACCTGGAAGTTACTGCTGTGGCTGGGCACCACAGCTGGTAAGCTCAGCCGAGTCAGCACCAGCTGACATAGGCTAGCGAGTTGGCATTTGTTGACACAGGCCGTGCTTCCCTCATGGGCATAGCTCGGGCGAGGCTCAGCTTCGAATATTGGACTTATTCTTACCGACAGATACCTCATAGCCAGCTCGATCGTAGCCAGATACCGCATCGAAATCACTCAGAACAATACACCTATCTCGCCGAGAACAGCTGTCACAGATGCAAGTTTGGCATAAAACGTCTCTTTCACTTCATGTTTATAAACATCTGTAGGAGTGTACACAGCAATAAGAGACATGAAGCCAAATAAAACCTTCAGTCTTAATACAATTATATGCTCATCAATTATAGTGACCTCTACTAGGGTTGACGTCTACAGAGGGTTGAAGTCTGCTGGAGAGGGCTATGGCTACTCCCTGGAGATGGTGGCCATTGCTGCAGCCTGACCTATTATAAGTGTAGCCACCCACGCGAATCGTGTTGCTGCCAGGTCTTCTCACCTCTGAGAGAGCAGTCATCTCAATTCTCAGCTGCTTCAATTCCATTTAGTGTAGTGGCAACCAATCATCCTGTCCCAAGGAACGGACATTTCAAGACCCTACCCTGACAGCCCACATGAGGTCTAACCTTGGGTAGTCACTCCATGTGGACACCACCCAATGTAGAGGGGTTGGCAGGCTGCAGGTCCCATAATCCACCTGCAGGGTTTCCGGGGGCTTTGCCCCACAAGCCTCACACCTAGTTGGCGGCCGCCGGGAACCAGATGGGACGACGGGTAACTCTCACTCCCTAACCGAGTCCCAGCGATCGCCAACCCAG
>NC_061831.1:828654-831154 GCF_019202785.1 Penaeus chinensis
ACAGACAGACAGACAGACAGACAGACAGACAGACAGACAGACAGACAGACAGACAGACAGACAGACAGACAGACAGACAGACAGACAGACAGACAGACAGACAGACAGACAGACAGACAGACAGACAGACAGACAGACAGACAGACAGACAGACAGACAGACAGACAGACAGACAGACAGACAGACAGACAGACAGACAGACAGACAGACAGACAGACAGACAGACAGACAGACAGACAGACAGACAGACAGACAGACAGACAGACAGACAGACAGACAGACAGACAGACAGACAGACAGACAGACAGACAGACAGACAGACAGACAGACAGACAGACAGACAGACAGACAGACAGACAGACAGACAGACAGACAGACAGACAGACAGACAGACAGACAGACAGACAGACAGACAGACAGACAGACAGACAGACAGACAGACAGACAGACAGACAGACAGACAGACAGACAGACAGACAGACAGACAGACAGACAGACAGACAGACAGACAGACAGACAGACAGACAGACAGACAGACAGACAGACAGACAGACAGACAGACAGACAGACAGACAGACAGACAGACAGACAGACAGACAGACAGACAGACAGACAGACAGACAGACAGACAGACAGACAGACAGACAGACAGACAGACAGACAGACAGACAGACAGACAGACAGACAGACAGACAGACAGACAGACAGACAGACAGACAGACAGACAGACAGACAGACAGACAGACAGACAGACAGACAGACAGACAGACAGACAGACAGACAGACAGACAGACAGACAGACAGACAGACAGACAGACAGACAGACAGACAGACAGACAGACAGACAGACAGACAGACAGACAGACAGACAGACAGACAGACAGACAGACAGACAGACAGACAGACAGACAGACAGACAGACAGACAGACAGACAGACAGACAGACAGACAGACAGACAGACAGACAGACAGACAGACAGACAGACAGACAGACAGACAGACAGACAGACAGACAGACAGACAGACAGACAGACAGACAGACAGACAGACAGACAGACAGACAGACAGACAGACAGACAGACAGACAGACAGACAGACAGACAGACAGACAGACAGACAGACAGACAGACAGACAGACAGACAGACAGACAGACAGACAGACAGACAGACAGACAGACAGACAGACAGACAGACAGACAGATAGACAGACATACAGACAGACAGACAGACAGACAGACAGACAGACAGACAGACAGACAGACAGACAGACAGACAGACAGACAGACAGACAGAGACACAGAGTGTACCAGACAGACAATGTTCGGTACAAGGAAAAGGAAAAAGAAAAAGTGCCATGCCGTGCCGGAGGGCCGCGAGGAACAGGCGTGGGGGGTCGCGGGGGGGCGCGGCGGCGCGGCAGCCGCGAGATTCCGAGCCGCGCCGCCCAGGCGGAATTGGATTCGCTGATAGCGAGGAAGCAACAGCTGGGGAGGATTACGGAATGCAAAGCGGCTGCGGGACCAGCACGTCACAACACGGAACAAGCCTGTCGTGTTTGCTGGGCACCGCTCGAGCGGGGACGGATGCCAAGGAGGGGAGGGAGGGAGGAGAAAGAGAATCGGGAGGGAGGGAAGAGAGAGACAGGAAGGGAAGCTGTGGGAGGGAAGGGAGGGAGGGAGGAACGGAGGAAGGGAGATAATGGAGGGATTGGAGGAACAGGGGAAGAAAGGGAAGGGAGGGAGATACGAACAGAGGAAGGGAGGGAGGGAGGAACAGAGGAAGGGAAGGGAGGGAGGGAGGGAGGGCTAGCGCCAGAGCACCGGAAGTCTCGCGAGCCAAGGGGGTCTGAGGCTGGAGGCGCGTCGGACACTCAAGTGTGAGGAGATAAAGCAAAATGCGAAGGGAAGGAGGAAAAGGGATAGGAACAGGAAAAAGGGAGCGAAGGAGATAACCGAGGAGAAAAGCAGAGTAATGAATAAATGGAGAGATAGACCGACAAATGGATAAGAGAAAATAAACTGGTTACGGAGAGACGGTACCGCTAGAGTTAATGTTTTATTTGTTGTTATTATTACTATTCCCAAAACATGGGAAGGCATGCTTTTTTTTTTTTTTTTTTTTTTTGACAATCCATCAACTGTGGCTGCATCTTCTCTTTTTCATTTATTAATTTGTTGATTATCTAATAATTTATTCAATCGCTCATCTGATTATCTATTCGCATTACCATATTAGTGCTGTTGACTCGACATAGACTATATTTAGGTAACTGCAGACCGAAGAGCAGCAGCATTCCGAACAAAAGGACTTGCGAGTGACATCAAACCCTGAAATAACACGTGTAAATCCACAGAGCGGATAAAGCTGTCACACCAATATGCAATAGCAAGGCTTTACCAATATCAGATGCAACAGAAATTCGGGTAAATCTTCGGCTTTTCAAAACGTGCTGCTTCGAAAGATAGCCAATCACAAACTCTTTGGAGGAAATCTGGGAAAA
>NC_061831.1:858654-861154 GCF_019202785.1 Penaeus chinensis
ATGCATTTTGTTAACCAAATGTTTCTAAAGGAATGCGATTCTTTACAGTAATCTTGAGCGGAATTCATCTGCAGTAAAACTGCCTCTCTCTCTCTGTCTCTGTCTCTCTCTCTCTCTCTCTCTCTCTCTCTATATATATATATATATATATATATATATATATATATATTCATATACACACATACTGTATATTGCCACTATAGTCGATTTTGGTATTATTGACTCTGTCAGTGCCTGGGCGAAAGAATGTGAGGAGCAAGCTGTTGCCCAAGCAGCAGGCTTCCTCTCTCCACGAACCTGACGAATCCAAAGGACCGGCAAAAAGCGATTTAGTTTGGCACCAGCGGCGTCGCAGGAGTTGCCAGAACGAGGTCGAAGGGACAATGAAGAGCCTTGGGGATTCCGGCTCCGGATTTTTCTCCCGAAGCCTTTTTCATCTTACAGATGTAGTAGACAAGTAAATGCCTGTGACCACTTAAATTATCCATTTGTTTGATTCGTACACGGAGCTCACTAGCGGTGGATTGGAAATATTCAAAACCTTATGCAATTTTCATATGAAGAACAATGTATGTATTAATAAAAGAAATGGTTTTGACTGAATCAGAGAAATACGTTTAAATGTTTCCACAGCCTTTCGAAACGAAGAGTGGAGTGTATAAACAATATGAGTTGCGGAGTAGTCAGCTACATTTTCCATTTTATTTGAAGCTTCCTCAATGTATTAATTGTAATTAAAAATCCTTCACACTAAGTAAAATAACCTCTCCTATTTATAAACCTTTGTATGTCAGTAAAAACTCTGTATGAATGTAAAATGGGCTCAAGGCAGTTGGCGGTAGCCGGAACCAGCAATAACCAGTTGAGCGATAACTGCGGAGGCGGTTTGTCCCCCCCCCCCCCCCCCCTTCCCGCCTCGCCTTGTCACTGCTGCCAGGATTTATACCCGGAGCAAGCCTCGAATATGGTTCTGGCAACACTGATATACACACGTCGTGCCCACTAGTCTGATCACGGAAAGCGGCCGAGATCCATGCCTAATTACCCACTAAATCAAAGCTTTATTGCACGTGCGACGTTCGGAAGAGGCCGTTCATCATCGCTCGTTCCCTCGCAGATTCCGAGCCGTTCGGAAGGCCGGGAGGGAACAAGCGGGAGGCGAAGGCAGACAAGGACCGGGCTGTCGCGGGGGGGTGGGATATGGGGGGATGTCGTGAATCACGGTTTTCACCGTGACCCCGACGGTGAAGTGTTCTCATACTCACTCTCACTTAAACTCTCCCGCAGGCATGCAAAAAAAGGTGAAAAAGGGTCTCTTCAGACAGTATTAGGAAACGATTTATCTCCCGGGGGTGAGGATGCTCTACATTCGCCCTGAGGCTCCACACCTGCATAGAAAACGCGCCCCTGGAAAGAAAACGCGGCTACCTCCATCGTTTTACTGTTTTATTGTATTTGTTTGTTTTTGTAACTATTAAAAGTTTTATTTTATATCGTTATTTATACCCGGACACATGGACACAAGAACGAAGGCAATGTATTATGAATAAGCGAATAAATGAGTAGGAGGGAATCTATTATTTTATCTCTATTTTACTTCAGTATTTATTACTTTAGTGTTTTATTACTTTGAAATGTTTATTTCGTCACTTTTAATTATTTTAATGTATTTTTTTAAATTCAATTAATGAAAAGATTCCCCTCCTTAATTAAGTACTTTGCGCGCCACGAAGCTTAGAGGGAAGACAAGGGAGGCATGACGAGAGATTGGTCATTGGTCATTGGTCGAGAGCAGTCGCTGAGGAACCCCGGAATGGGCCTTCCCGAAAGCTAAGTGGTCGTGGGAATCATTGGAAATAGGTAGCCGAAGATATTTGTACAACTCTAGTTGAGTAAAAGTAATGCTTAAGGTCTCTGTTCTTACGTTCATGTGTGTTATTCTAAAGTTTTATATATGTTCCCGTATTTTATTTGAGTGTTTTACATATGTTCCCGTGTTCATTTTAGTGTTTTAAATATGTTCCCGTGTTCATTTTAGTGTTTTACATATGTGTTCGTGTTCATTTTAGTGTTTTATGTTCTCGTGTTCATTTTAGAGTTTTATGTTTCGTGATCTATCTTATTTAATAAATGAGAAATACGATAAGTTTTTTATAATATGCCCTCGCGTTCACTATGAAATGGGAGAACAAGACCCTAGGAACTGTGAGACGGAGTAACTAGTAGATGAGGTTAAATTGTCAGACCGGGAAACAGTGTCACACACCTTGGCATCATACTGTGTTTGGGGAGTCATCCCCCCGCACACGTCTCCTCTCGGCTAAATCACGCTTACCAAACTCTCGCAACTATACTTACACTCCTTCTCTCTTTCACACACATACACACACTTACTGTCTCTCCCTTCATTACACCCTTCCCTTACACTATCATCATCTCACAACATTGACATCCCGTTCCCATATGGTAATTAAATGGGTGGTGGCAGTGAGAACTTTAC
>NC_061831.1:878654-888654 GCF_019202785.1 Penaeus chinensis
AACAATACATCACTGCAGCTGAGTCCCTTTTTAAACCCAAACTGGGTCTCTGGAAGAAACAGTCTCAAATATATAGAAAGGCGTTTGACCAGCAAAAGCAAAAACCTTAGGTAATTGAAATGGGCCTACAGTCAGGGAAGGCTGTAGTGGGCCCATGGGAATAGGGGGAACATTACCAAAGCGCCAGTACTCTGCAAATTACCTTGACGAACTAAAGGGTTGCAGCTAATTTAGGAGCTAATTGATCATTTAGTCTTTAGGAAATCATATATAACAAGCCATTAAGGGCTACTCCTCCATATTTGTCTAATTCTAATAACAGAAACTTGATTTCAGAAGACGTAAAAGCAAATGAATGAAAACACAGTAATGGGTGACTTGAAAGAGGAAATTCAATATCTTCTGAGCTTAAAAGAAAAGCGTTCTGCTAACAAGGTATCTTTCTAAATCAGACTACATGTAACACTACAATCAGGCTTCATTAACAGAGGAATGAAGAACTCAAAACTAAGCAGTGATGCTTTAAGCTTTGACCACCATTTAAGAGGCCGTGAAGCTTCTGAGAGATCTCCTTTTAAATGAGCATTATATTCAGATATAGCCTGCTTTTCATGCTATATTTCGCATGGAAATATAGTTCTCCCAACAAGGACGATTACGGTTAACAGACCAGAGATTCTGGGCAGTATGTTTGTCCCTATAAACTATGCTTTATCCTTTGAAAGAGATTTAAGTTTTGCTCGATACAAACCTCGCTATGATGTCCAACAATAACAAGTTCAGAAGATTAAGACAAGGAGTATTATAAACATCTCTCCAAATAATGCTACCAAAATAGGGTAGATACCTTTCCAATCTATCCTAGATTGGCACGATGGACTCCATATCAGTTATCCCTCACATATCAATTCATAAAAATATCCAATATATATGAATAAATACACACACACACACACACACACACACACACACACACACACACACACACACACACACACACACATTCACACATACAAATACACACACACACACACGTATGTGTATATGCTATATATAGATAAATGTAAATATATATATATATATATATATATATATATATATATTAACCCATTCGCCCCGGATTTATGTTCTGTCCCCTGTAGTTTTTTAGTGAATTTTCTTACGTGTAGATGGCTCCACATGTGCTCAGCCAGCAGGGAGTCAATCAGTAGGCCCTAGTTACCCATCCTGATTTCCCCATTCCTTGTATTGGCGGGAAAATGTGTTTTTCTTATTAATGCCATTGATATCGATACTGTTCGTGTACGAGACTTTGACCAGCTCGGACCTCTCTCTTTTCAGACGCAGCAGCAATAGACCCAAGCCTTGTGCCACAGGAGCTACCCTGGTGTCCGGGGCCTCTCGTCTCGCTCGGCGCTATTGCTTCTGAGTTTATAACGTAATTTACTTAGAGTAAATCTGATTTTTTCAGCATTTTGTGCTTTGCCTGCACCTTCAGTGCATTGATTTTGCAGGTCACACGAGACTACAGTAGGCGTAGTCAGCACCCCACCTCAGACCCGCAGCTCTCTTCTACACCAGGGCAGCCCTTACGGGCTTTGACCCCTGGGTAGGGAGGCCCAGTAGTCTGGGGCGTCCTTTGGGCGCACTTTCTCTTTATTCTGAATTCTCTTCCTCTCTTCATGTGACTTCCCTGAGCCTACCGGAGTACCCTTGTGGGCTCCCATATTCGCTTCGGGGGTGGGCATCGAATTACCGCCCTTCGCACTAGGCAAGTTCGGCGGTAAGGAGGTGTCTTCCACATAACTCGATCCCTCTTTGGTACTGGAGAACGCAACCAGGCTTCCACTGGGGGGGTAGAGGACGGAAACTGCCACACTCATCTCTTAGCTATTGCTGTTAGGTTGATTAACAATAGTTAAGGGTTAACTGGTCCCTTCAGGACAACGGGCACGGGCCCAGGGGTCGGACTCGGTCCGATACCCAGCATGATTGATCCCGCGGCTATCAACCCTCCTTCTCCTCAAGGAGGGGGGACGACCCATGACTCGCCTACGACCAATACGACCTTGAACAACGGAACCCCTACTGCTGACAAACGTGAACGACGATTCTTTTCCATCCCTCCACAGAATGCAAGGTATCTGACTGTCAAATGTGTGAATGAAAATCAATCGCTTTTGAATGTGAGCCCCTTCATCATCAAGAAGGTCCTTGATGGTCAAATGGACGGCGATTTTGATTTTGTCAAGAAATTGCGAGATGGTAGCCTCCTTGTAAAAGTGCAATTCAACTCCCAGATTAAGGACTTGCTTAAACTGACGCAGATTCATGATTTGAAGGTCAACGTAACTATCCCCATTGGCCCCAATACCTGCAAGGGAGTAATCTTTAGCAGGGATTTGAGGACAATGGAGGAGAGTGAAATTCTGGAAAATATGAAAGACCAAAGCGTAGTGGACGTGAACTGCATGACCAAGAAAGACGGGAATGTGCGAACAAAAACCGGATTGTGCTTTTTGACTTTTGCTTCGAGTAAAATTCCCGAGTATGTCACGATTGGATATGAACGTGTCCAAGTGCGACCTTACATTCAAAAACCTAGGCGCTGTAATAGATGCAAAAATTTGGACACACCTCATTACGATGTTTGGTCTGCTTCTCGAAGTAGATCATCCTCCACCGGGCGTCTCCCTGGCAGCGAGACGCAGGACATGGAGGCTACTGTCTCCAAAAATACCCATGGAAGGCCCCTGGGTAGCGAGGGAGAGGAGGACGAACCTCCCTTCCAGAAAAAGAAAATTAAAACTGGCGGACAAGGCACTTCCAAACCCCATAACACGTAATCATCGCGTTAACCATTATACAATGGAACTGTCGAAGTATTAGATCTAAAGTAAATGACCTCAGATTATTAGCCTCGTCCTATGCTCCCGATATTATAGTCTTACAAGAAACACACTTAAACAACCTCGTCTGTGACGAGGTCGTATCACTCAGAAACTACCATTTGTGTCGGAAGGATCGTGAGGGTAGGGGTGGAGGCGGAGTCGCCATGTACATCCACCAAAGCCTCCCTTTTACAGAAGTGATTATTGATTCTACTTTGGAGGTTGTCGCATGCAAAGTAAAAATCAATAACACGTATCTGGCTACATGTTCGGTTTATTGTCCCCCTGATAAAGTGGTAATTTATGATGAGCTCTTTGCTCTTCAGGATAGTCTGCCACAAAATAAAGTAATTTTAGGTGATTTTAATGCTCATCATACATTATGGGGTTCCCTGCGGGCGGATGGTAGAGGTGAGCAAGTAGTTAAGCTGATTAACGATTCTGATTTAGTCCTTCTGAACGATGGTAGCCCGACGCGGGTAGACGATAATACCAGTAATTTGAGCTTTATTGACCTATCACTGGTCTCTTCATCAGTAGCAGCCAAGTGCCTGTGGCACACCATTGATGACTCGTTGGGAAGCGATCATCTTCCTATCTTGATTAAATATTCATGCGACACAGTGAGAACGCCTTCAGCGCCTAAATTTAACGTAAAAAAAGCCTACGACATGACATGGCGATATGGCCTACTCAGAAAACTTTATGCTTTCGGATTACGTGGAAACTTGCCTTGTTTTATTCAAAATTTCATTTCTGACAGAACGTTTTCTGTCAAACTTTTTGCCGACAATGTCACTTTTTCGGACATTTTTGTCCAGGCAAACGGGGTCCCACAAGGAAGTGTCTTGTCGCCAACATTATTTCTATGTATGATTAATGACATCCTACCAGCTCCCCCTCGAAATCTTAAATACTCACTGTACGCCGATAATTGTGCATTATGGCATTCCAGCAATAATGCAGAGTTCTCGGCAAATCGTATCCAACTCGCATTGGATATGATTCATAACTGGGGCCTCCAGTGGGGTTTTAAATTTTCCATAAGAAAGAGTATTGGGGTAATTTTTTCACATAGAAAGATACCAAATATCAGATTAACTTTAGATAACCACCCAATACCCATTCAAAATTCTGCTAGATTTCTTGGTCTACTCTTTGATTGTAGACTTAATTGGAAAGACCACATTGGTCAGTTAAAGAATAAATGTCAAAAAGCACTAAATTTATTAAAGTGCATTGCTGGTAATAAATGGGGAGCTGATAGGAAGTCTTTGCTAATGATATATAAAGCCCTGGTTAGGTCTAAAGTAGATTATGGGTCAATCGTGTATGGCTCGGCATCAAAAACAAGTTTGAAAGGTTTGGATGCTGTGCAGAATGCTTGTTTACGTGTGTGTCTTGGAGCCCTGAAGTGCACTCGGATCGAGCGTCTTGAGGTGGAGTCAGGAGTACCTCCCTTCCGACTCAGACGCGGCCAATTAGCCCTGACCTATGCCGCTAAGGTGGCTCGATACCCGAGCCATCCCAATGGCAATGGAGGCATTAGGCCCTTTGCCACAAGACTCCACGACCTCGTCGAGAAAGTCGGTATAGATCTCTCTACTATTGATACCCTGGTTCAGTCAAACATAGCGCCATGGGAAACACCCAATTTTTCTATCATGGAAGCTTGGCTTCCATCAGCTAAGGCCATGGCGCCGGAGGGTGAGGTACGCCATCGGTTTAGAGAGATCCTTATTAAGCATTTATCCTTTTTTCATATATATACCGACGGCTCCAAGACAAATGAGGGTGTGGGTGCGGGTGTATGGTCGACTGAATGTGAACTAAAGTTTAGACTGCCGAATCATACATCGATTTTTCTTGCTGAACTTTTTGCCATTGACAAAGCTATTGATTTTGCTCTATCGACGACCCACGATAGAATAGTAATTTTTTCCGATTCATTAAGAATCCTTAGAAACCACTAAAAATGAATTGCTGGGTAATATCATTCGTAAGTTACACGGTGCCAACAAATCAATCAAGCTAATATGGGTACCAGGCCACTCTGGTATCCATGCCAATGAACAGGCTGACAAATTAGCCGGGTCAACTGACGATCTGGACATTACCATAATTCGTACAGATCTCAGGTGTTTTGTGTCTCTTATAAAAGCAAAAATACATCTCCTGTGGCAAAGTGAGTGGACCAACCTCCAACTCACCAACAAAATCAAGCCGATAATAGAGCCGTGGGACAAATCCCACAGAAGAGATAGAAGAGAGGAGGTGGTGTTGGCCCGCCTTAGGGTCAATGCCACAAGATTGACACACCTTACTCCCTACATCGAGAAGAATTTCCCTCCACAGTGCCACGACTGCAACACCAGCCTCACTATAAAGCATATAATAACAACTTGCCAAAAGTACATTGAAAAGAGGAGAAACCTTAAAAACCACCTTCAAAACAAAAACAAAGACTTTACAATAGAAAATATCCTGTCAGACGATGAAAAAATAATAAATAAATTAATTGCTTTTCTAAGGGAGACACAACTTTATGACCTTATATAGATTGATAGAATAAATAGGATCCATTGGCTTAATAACCTTGGCCATGTGCCGTTGGTTGATAGCCAAGAAATCAAAAAAAAAAAAAAAAGATACTGTTCACTCGTGTTCGAACTCTTGATGAGGCAACACCTTGTTTAAACGCAGCAACAATAAGTAATAAGTCTTGCGCCACTTGAGCTACCCTGGAGCCCGGGGCCTCTCGTCTCGCCTGACATTATTGTTTCTGAGTTTTTCTTAACGTAAATTGGAGTAAAGTAAAATCCTGTAAATTGCAGAACAATTGTTGTGCTTTGCCAGCACCTTCAGTGCTCTTGCTTTGCAGGTGACACGAGGCTACAGTAGTAGTAGTCAGCACCCCACCCCAGACCCGCAGCTCTCTTCTACACCAGGGTAGCCCTTGTGGCTTTGACCCCTGGGTAGGGAGGCCCATTAGTCTGGGGCGTCATTTGGGCGCACTTATTCTTTGGTCCTGAAATCTTTTCCTTATAATGTGACTTTCCTGAGCATACCGGAGTTCCTCGTGAACTCCCGTATTCGCTTTGATTTTGTCAAAAAATTGCGAGATGGAAGCCTCCTTGTTAAAGTACAATACAACTCCCAGATTAAGGATTTACTTAAGCTGACGCAAATTCATGATCTTCGAGTAAGAGTAACTATTCCTATTGGCCCAAGTACCTGTAAGGGAGTAATCTTTCACAGGGATTTGAGGACGATGGATGAAAGTGAAATTCTTGAGAGCATGAAGGACCAAGACGTAGTGGACGTTCATTGTATGACCAAGAAGGACGGGAATGTGCGAACGAAAACTGGACTGTGTTTTTTTACTTTTTTTGCCGAACTCAAACAAACCGTCAAAGAATTAAATATTAAAGTATATCAACTGACAAAATTGGTCGATCAAATGGCTGCATCAACCCAGCCTAAACAACATAAGGAGGATGATACCGAATCACAGTCCGGAGGGCACCTCCCCGTCCGGGCTACTCCTGTGAGGACTTCGTCCGGCTCACGATCGGTTTCTCGAGAGAGAAGCAGGTCGCAGTCTGTCAGTCGTCTCCCTCGCCAGGAGGTGCAGGACATGGAGGCTTCTGTCTCCAAACCATCCCGTGAGAGGTCCCCGGGAAGCGAGGGAGAGGAGGCGCCTCCCTCCCATAAAAAGAAAATAAAAACAGGTGTACAAGGCACTTCCAAACCCCATAAAACGTAATCATCGCGTCAACCAATATACAATGGAACTGTCGAAGTATTAGATCTAAAGTAAATGACCTTAAATTATTAGCCTCGTCCTATGCTTCCGATATTATAGTTCTCCAAGAAACTCATTTGACAAACCTCGTCTCTGACGAGGTCGTATCGCTCAGGAACTACCATTTATGTCGTAAGGATCGTGAGGGTAGGGGTGGAGGCGGAGTCGCCATGTACATCCACCAAAGCCTCCCTTTTACAGAAGTGACTATTGATTCTACTTTGGAGTTTGTCGCATGCAAAGTAAAAATTAATGGCACGTATCTGGCTATATGTTCAGTTTACTGTCCGCCTGATAAAGTGATAATCTATGATGAGCTTTTTGCTCTTCAGGAACGTCTGCCACAAAATAAAGTAATTTTAGGTGATTTTAATGCTCATCATACGTTATGGGGTTCCCTACGGGTGGATGGTAGAGGTGAGCAAGTAGTTAAGTTGATTAACGAGTCTGATTTTGTCCTTCTGAATGATGGTAGTCCCACGCGGGTGGACGATAATACCGGGAATTTGAGCTTTATAGACATATCACTGGTCTCATCATCAGTAGCAGCCAAGTGCCTGTGGCACACCATTGACGACTCGTTGGGAAGCGATCATCTTCCTATTTTGATTAAATATTCATGCGACACAGTGAGAACGCCTTCAGCGCCTAAATTTAACGTAAAAAAAGCAGACTGGGTCGCCTTCACAAGGAGCGTCAAGCTCGAACTTGTTGGAGAAACCATTGATGATAAAGTAAACAATATTCAGAAATTGATTTTAGAAGCAGCTTTGCTATCCATTCCTAAAACTTCGACAGATAGCGTTAAGCATAGAGTTCCATGGTGGACACCAGATTGCCGCAGGGCGCTGTGCCGACGCAATAAGGCCTACAGGCTTTTCAAAAATAACATCAATAATGAGAACTTTTGCAACTACAAACTAGCAAGAGCTAGGGCTCGTAGAGTAATTAGACAAGCTAAAAGAGACTCCTGGCAGAGCTTTGTCTCTACAATAAACAGCAATACAAAAATATCAGAGGTTTGGTCCACTATTAATAAAATAAATAGAAAAAAAACATCATTCAAAATTAACAACATAATAGAATAGGGTAACAATTTGGATTCACCTAGAGACATCGCTAATGCACTCGCCAGGCAGTTCTCTCATACAAGCAACTCTGCAAACTACCATCATGCATTCCTGCCCATCGAGGAAGCGACTGAGCTGCAACCAATTCACTTTGCCACAGGAGATGACATTGATTACAATAAAGACCTTACAATGGATGAGCTTGTCCGAGCCCTAGAGGCCTGTAGAGGAACATCCCCAGGCCCCGATGAGATTCGATATGAGATGATGAAGCATCTTAATCATGATGACATGATTAAGTTGCTAGAAGTGTACAATGAAATTTGGAAAAGCCACACTTTTCCAAACTCATGGCACTTCGCCCACATCATTCCCATATTGAAAGGAGGGGGTAATCCCAGATTTGCCATCTCCTACCGCCCAATTGCGTTGACAAGTTGCTTATGCAAGGTCATGGAACGAATTGTTAAAAATAGTAGGCTATTGCATTTTTTAAATTCCAGTAATTTACTAGTTGACGAGCAGTGCGGTTTCCGAAAGGGACGCCAAACTCTCGATCAACTAGTAAAGCTGGACAGTCATATTCAAGAGGCAATTGCCAAAAAAGATTTTTTGATTTCAGTATTTTTAGATATAGAAAAAGCCTAGGACATGACATGGCGATATGGCCTACTCAGAAAACTTTATGCTTCCGGATTACGTGGAAACTTGCCTTGTTTTATTCAAAATTTCATTTCTGACAGAACGTTTTCTGTCAAATTGTTTTCTGACAATGTCACTTTTTCGGACATTTTTGTCCAGGCAAACGGGGTCCCACAAGGAAGTGTCTTGTCACCTACATTATTTCTATGTATGATAAAGGACATCTTACCAGCTCCTCCTCGGAATCTTAAATACTCACTGTACGCTGATGATTGTGCATTATGGCATTCCAGCAATAATGCAGAATTCTCAGCAAATTGCATCCAATTGGCACTGGATATGATTCATAACTGGGGCCTCCAGTGGGGTTTTAAGTTTTCCATAAGAAAGAGTATTGGGGTAATTTTTTTCACGTAGGAGGAAGCCGAACATCAGGCTAACTCTAGACAACCACCCAATACCTATCCAAAATTCTGCTAGATTTCTTGGGCTACTTTTTGATAGTAGACTCAATTGGAAAGACCACATTGGTCAGTTAAAGAATAAATGTCAAAGAGCACTAAATTTATTAAAGTGCATTTCTGGTAATAAATGGGGAGCTGATAGACAGTCTTTACTAATGGTATATAAAGCCCTGATTAGGTCTAAAGTAGACTATGGGTCAATCGTGTATGGTTCGGCATCGAAAACAAGTTTGAAAGGTTTGGATGCTGTTCGGAATGCTTGTTTGCGTGTGTGTCTTGGAGCCCTAAAATGTACTCAGATCGAGCGTCTTGAGGTGGAGTCAGGAGTACCTCCCCTCCGACTCAGACGCGGCCAGTTAGCACTGACCTATGCCGCAAAGGTGGCTCGAGACCCGAGCCACCCTAATGGCAATGGAGGCATTAGGCCCTTTGCCACGAGACTCCACGACCTCGTCGAGAAAGTCGGTATAGATCTCTCTACCATCGATACCCTGGTTCAGTCAAATATAGCGCCATGGGAAACACCCAATTTTTCTATCATGGAAGCCTGGCTTCCATCAGCCAAGGCCATGGCGCCGGAGGGTGAGGTACGCCAGAGGTTCAGAGAGATCCTTATTAAACATCTATCCTTTTTTCATATATATACCGACGGCTCCAAGACAGATGAGTGTGTAGGTGCGGGTGTATGGTCGACTGAATGTGAACTAAAGTTTAGACTGCCGAATCATACATCGATTTTTCTTGCGGAACTTTTTGCCATTGATAAAGCTATTGATTTTGCACTATCGACGACCCACGATAGAATAGTCATTTTTTCCGATTCGTTAAGTTCACTTAAAGCTATTAAATCCTTAGAAACCACTAAAAATGAATTGCTGGGTAATATCATTCGTAAGTTACACGGTGCCAACAAATCAATCAAGCTAATATGGGTACCAGGTCACTCTGGTATCCATGGTAATGAACAGGCTGACAAACTAGCCGGGTCAACTGGCGATCTGGACACTACCATAGTTCGTACAGATCTCAGGTGTTTTGTGTCTCTTATAAAGGCAAAAATACATCTGTGGCAAAGTGAGTGGACCAACCTAAACATACACAACCAACATAAAACAATCATAGAACCGG
>NC_061831.1:950603-953103 GCF_019202785.1 Penaeus chinensis
ACTCCAGCTCACATTACTGGACATGATACACTGATATGGGTACTGTGGCCAAGGAGATGAATCACATTCTTGTCAGCATTTGCAAGAGGATCCTCCAGTACTGCAGGGTTTACTGGACTGCCGAGTTCTGTGGCAGTGACCATTGACTGGTTGTAGCTACCTTACTCTTAAGCCTGTGGGAGTTGTTTAACATTCATTGCTGTGCAGGAAACCATTGTCAAACGCCCGAGGGCAAGGCAGAATTTCATCTCACTGGAGACACTGGATGCCACAGAGGCATTCCGTGTGGTTCGATGAATGGTAATCCAGGTTTGCGTCATTCCTTAGTGCGTAGAGCTTGGACAATGCTGAGAAGGGGCAAGGAACAATTCATCAGGAATCTTGCTGAGGAAGCTGAAAGCCATTTCTTACTAAATAACATTCACCCTAACTACCAAGCCCTGAAAAAACTGAACCCTCAGCCCTCCTCACAGATAACTGCAGTCCACTCAGTGGATGGACAAATTATCTCAGATCATGTTGGGGCTCGAAAAAGTTGGGCAGAGTATTTTAAGCAGCTGGACCAGCAGTTAGTCTGGATACAAGTGGTGTCACAATGTCTGTAACAGACCCACAAATCAGCGAGTAACCTCTTACCCTACCTGAGATTAGGGAGGTGATCATCTAAGCTCAAGGGTGGGGAAGCTGCAGGCATGTGTGATATCCCTGCCAAACTATTAAATGCTGGGGGTGAACCTATGGTATGGGGCTTGCATGCAGTCTTGACTGCCATCTGGCAGTCTGGTTCAATTCCCCCTCACCTGCTGAGGGGCATGGTCATCCCTCTCTGGAATGGAAAAGGGGATCGATGGGACTGTAGCAACTATCATAGCATCACAATGTTCAGTATACCTGGCAAGGTTTTCACCCACGCACATTCTTCTGAAACAGATCCAGAGACTGGAACAGTCTGGATTCACTCCTGGCAAGTCCACAGTAGACCATATCCTAGGTGAGGAAGTTGAAATCACAGTGAGCTTTGCATACCTTGATAGTGTAGTCATGTCTCTGGGCTGTCAGACTAAGAAGTCTGTGGATGGATTGTTCTGTCAGCAGGAGCCATAGACACGATCAACAAGAGCATTTGGATATATCGGTACCTATGCAGAAGTACCAAGTTTTATGTCTTCAAGGCCTTGATACTGCCAGATTTAATCTATGGAAGCGAAACCTGGACCCTATCCAATTCTATCCAAGTCCCTAAGATGAATCATAGGGCACAGTGGCAGGACCATGTCCAACTGACGGCTACACTGTGAAGCTGGCATTAGACCTGTTACATGCATAATCCGGGATCGCCAACTCAGGCAAATAGCTCGTTTCCCTGTTGATTACCCTGTCCATCATGTTGGATCTTTGCAAGACAATCCTGATGGGAGGAGGCCCACGGGACGACCTAGGAGGTCATGGCTTGGGCAGCTCGACCAGACCTGTAGCGAGCAGCTAGATAGATGGGCCGAGGATCTGCATAGAGGTTCGTTTTGAGGTACCCCCGTGGAAGGAAGCAAATGGTGGATGCGCCCCCATTTGTGTTAGCTCCCTGATGATGATGATATATGTATATATACATACACATACACATATATATACACAACTACATGTATGTATATATACATACATATATATATATATATATATATATATATATATATATATATATATATATATATATATTTATATACATATACATATATATATATATATATATATATATATATATATATATATATATATATATATATACATGTATGTATGTGTGTGTGTGCGATCATATATATCTACATTTCTGTGTGTGTGTGTTTGTGAGTATGGTGTAACTTTTCCGTATTTTTACTAAATTAGCTTTCCTCTTTTCTGTTTCTATATTAATTGATAGTTCGATCGACATTTTCAAATGCAAAGGTTTATGTGTGCAGTAACCCAGTGGCTACCGTGTAGCATGCCTGGAAAAGATTTTTTATCTTGTTACGGTCTTCTTGTTACCCTCATTTGCAAATGGAATTTATAATGATTCCTCTTCTCTTATCAGTCCCTGTTCAGTGGCCCGTTACACGCTTGCACATATGATTCTCCATTTCTGTTACTGGCCCACATGCCGATACCGTCAGCTCCCCTCTTCTCTTCCTCTTTCCCTGCTCTCTCTTTCTATCCCAGTCTCTCTCCGTCCTTTATCCCCCTTCATCACTTTATCGACCCTTTCCCTTCCCTCTGTTTTCTTTCTCCTCCACTTCCTCCCTCTGTTTTCTCTCTCTCTCCGCTTTAACCCCCGCCTCAGCAACAAGGCTATCGACACGTCCACTAGACCTTTACGAGGGCGAGGGGACCGGCCGGACACCATAACGAAACGATAACTCTGCCTTAAGTATCTCCTCGTCATCATTACATGGATTTAGGGCAGGGGCGGAGAGGCGGGGGGACGGGGCCGGACATTTAAAAGGCGAACAGAGTCTTGATCTTGTGA
>NC_061831.1:955603-958103 GCF_019202785.1 Penaeus chinensis
AGAGGTAGGGCATGCTTTTAACCAGACTTCTTCACAAAAAATGTAACTCATTTATATATATTAAAGATAATAGTAACCTAGTGCCAATCTTAATATACAGAGCATTCAAAATATCAAGGTATCATTTCTTCATCAAGAGGTGGAAAGCATTGTCAACATCCTTAAGGACATTGGTTTCCTCAAAATTTAATTTATATCATCATCAAGAAAACTTGCTTAGGAAATTGCTTAGAATTGTCCCCAGTAATTATAGTACAGAAAAGTTAAAAATAATTTACACAGCTATAACCACTTTTAACTCTTTTGTATTTAAAGATAAAATCCTCAAACCACTTTGCTCTTTCATTGTATATAAGTCCTCGTGCAATAGTTGTAATGCTATCTATGTAGGAAAAACGTCCCCTCAATTGTTTGGTAGAACACAAGGGTTTCTCTTATAGAAATAAGGGATTAAAACTTTCACACCCAACTAAGTCCTCAATCAGAAGCCATTCCCTAAGAGAATATCATTTTTTTTTTTTCCCATGATAATTATCAAATTCTTGACACGTCCCATACCGATTTGGACTTCAACACTCTAGAAAGCCTAACGATATAGAACCTGAAACCTAGCCTGGCATTAAAGCCTTAATATAGTTTCCCAATAATTTTATCAAGTTTTCTTTCTCTATTTTGAATAGGTCGTTGCACTTTTGTTCTTATTGGTAGTATATTATGCTCTCACATTGCACCCCCTAACGGAAGCCGCCTTGTCGCGGTGGGGGGGCTTGAGGTCCCAATGAGCTGGTGAGCTGGACCAGAGAGCTACCCATACTGGAGTGGTCACCAGTGAGGGATGAGACAAAATGGCTTCCTGGTGCATCAAGGTGCACCCACCTCTGGTTCATTCCATCTTGGGCCAGGGAGAATTCTCCCACATGACTTTGCCCTGCGTGGCGTCCCGTATTATCAGGAGACAGGAGTCCTGGAGGTTGAGCGATGCTGCACGCTGCGCCCTGCAGCTAGTAGCACACCTCTTTGGTCCTCTATTCTGGTTAGACAGGTGGCTTGATCAAGGCCCGGTCAAGTCAATCGGGTCAAGCAGGCACTGTCCAGTTGGTAGCGCACAGGTCCCGCGACTACCATCAGCACTATAATATTGATTGTGTGGCTGTTGCGAAAATTTGAGCCCCAACTATAGCTTCCCCTCGTTGGACTCCATGGTGGGTGGTAAGGAAATGAAGATTTATAATTTGTATGATTTCTGCAAATTTACAAAGAACTTGCTCTCTCCCTGACGTCCATTATGCTGTTACCACTGCAAAGAAGATCATGAAGCTTCTTCTAAGCAATGGAAAAGGCACAAGATTGAAAAAGAAGTATTGGTAATAAGGAGCAAGGAGAAAGTTTTGCAGAAGCAAAGCGACGTGCCTGTGTGCGTTTTGCACAGCCAGGTAAGTCCTTTGCCTCAGTTCTAGCCCATTCTCCTTCACGGCATCCCTTACTCTCCAATACTTCTAATACCACACACTCTGCCACTACATTTAAACCTCAGTCCGCAAATGCTGAAACTGCCTCTGGTGAGTTGTTCCACCAGAAACGGAGTAGGAGTGAGGGGTCTATTAAGGAGACTCCTCCTCCCAAAGTAAGGTCTTTGGAGCCGTCAGTTAAGGCTCCACAGGCCTCAACGATGACAGCTTCAGCTGCTACCACAACCACAGGGGCCTCTGCTGCTAGGCAGAATGCCCCTGAAGTAAAGGCTCAGGTACGACCTTTGCACAGGCAGAGGAATCCTGAGCCTGTTCAAAAGACTCTTTATAGAGTCGGGTCTTTGGAGCCAAAAGGCAGGGCTCCTGAGGCCACCACATCCACAGGGGCCTCCGCTGCTAGACAGAATGCTCCTGAACCGAAGGCTCAGGTCCGTCCTTTGCCCAAGCAAAGAAATTCTGAGCCTGTCCAAGGAAGCCTGTGAAAACTAGTTCCACAGTTAAACAACCCATTAAAAGGTACTCCCAAGATGCTGGAAAGGGACAGCCTAAAGGTGTGGGGCGGGCCTTAACCACAGGTGCTTCCAAAAACCTTATGAAGTAGTTTGTCAACTTGAAGAACTGAATACCCTAATCCAATGGAATTGTCATGCAAAAAGGGAAGAACTGCAAAATCTGATAGCTTCATGTAATCCAGTTTGTTTATGCTTACAAGAGATTATGATTAGGGAAAATCGTCCAATTTCCCTGAGAGGATTACATTATGGAACCTTTGATAATGGACCTCATGGAGGAGTAGCAGTGATGGTAAGTCAAGTATTCCCTTCCAGGCCATCCACCTGCAGACGACACTGCAGGTAAAGGCTGTGAGAATAGGTTTGACACGACCTTACACTGTTGCATCCATCTACCTCCTTCCACATAATCTCAAAATAGATGATTTGGAAGATTTATTTGGGCAGTTGCCTCAACCATTTCTACTCTTGGGAGACTTCAATGGTCGGCATCACCTCTGGGGAACTTTGTGTAACCCT
>NC_061831.1:980603-983103 GCF_019202785.1 Penaeus chinensis
TTGTATCATTGCATACATCAGCTACGTATGTATGTATATATGTGTGTATGTGTGTGTGTGTGTGTGTGTGTGTGTGTGTGTGTGTGTGTGTGTATTAACATGCATATCTCTCTCTCTCTCCAATGACAAAAAAAAATTAAGACTTTGTTTCTCTCTCTCTTTCACCATTATAGATATTACTGTAATTGGTTTTATCATCACTTTCATCATTATTGTCACTATTATGAGAAAAGG
Source organism: Penaeus chinensis (assembly GCF_019202785.1). Taxonomy (NCBI): domain Eukaryota; kingdom Metazoa; phylum Arthropoda; class Malacostraca; order Decapoda; family Penaeidae; genus Penaeus; species Penaeus chinensis. The sequence goes on from NC_061831.1 coordinate 980,838, forward strand.
TATGAATGAGAATGAATATGTTCACAATACAAGATATGTATTGAATACATCTTGTATTGCTATATGTTCTCATTGACGCCTTTTCTACTTTTGACACGATGATTACCATTATTGTTATTATTTCATCATTATTATCGTTATTGTTATTTGCATTATTATCATCAATATCATTATTATTGTTGTCGTTGTTATTATAATCAGTATTATTATCGTTTTAATTTATCATTATCATTATTATTATTATCACCATCATCATAATCATTATCATTAGTACAATCATTATTTTCATACCATCATTATTATTCTTATTATTGGTATTATTTTTACTATTACTGATATTATTATTATTATCATTATTATTATTATTATTATTATTATTATTATCATTATTATTATTATTATTATTATTGTTATTATTATCATTATCATTATCATTATTATTATCATTATTATTATCATTATTATTATTATTATTATTATTATTATTATTATTATTAATATTATTATTATCATCATCTACTTTTGTTATCATTATCACTTTTATTATAATTTTATAGTATTATTGTTATCATTATTATTATTATTATGATTTTCATTATCATTATCATTCTTATCATCCTTATATGTTTATCACTATAATTATTATCTTTATCATTCAATTATAATCATGATTAGTATTATCATTATTATTACTATTATTATTACTGATAATGTTATTATTAATATTATTATTATCATCATCTTTATTGTTTTTTTATTCTGTTATTGTTATTATTCTTATTCTTGTTCTTCTTCTTGTTTATTATCACTATTATCATTGCTAAAATTATCATGGTTATTATTGCTGTCATTATTATCATTATTATCATTATTGTTGTTGTTGTCATTATTATTATTAGCATTAATATTACCGTTATTAATACTATTAATATTATTCCTTGTATCATTATTATCGTTATCATTACTATTATTTTTGTTATTATTACTAGCATTATTATGTTATATTAGCATTTACATCATTATTATTATTCCAATTATCATTATCATTATCATCGTCATCACTGTTGCTATTATCATCATTATTTTCATGATTATTATCATTATCACTATTATTATCGTTATCACTAATATCAATATTATCAACATTATTGCTTACATTAGTATTATCATCATTAATAACATTACTGTTATAACCATTACCATCATTTTTGCAATTAGTATTACTATCATTATCATTATTGTTATCATTACCATTTTTTAATTATCATTATTGTTATCATTACAATTTTTTCATTATCATTATTGTTATCATTACCATTTTTAATTATCATTATCATTATAATTACTGTCATGATTATGATTATCATCATTACCATAATTATTTTAATTACCATCATTATTATTGCCATTATTATCGTTACCATTGTTATTATAAGGATATTCTTTTTATTAGCACTACCGTTAATGTTATTATTATTATCATTAATATTATCATTATCATTATGCCTATTGTTATCATTATTATCAATAACAATATTATCATTAATATTATTATTATTATTATTAATATTTTATATTATTTATTGAATTTTTTATTATATCATTCTTTTTTTATGATCATTATTGTTATTATCATTGTTATAATGATTAACCTTATTATTATCGTTATTACTATTATCAATATTATCATCGTTATTGCTTTTATTATTATGATTATTATCATTACTATTAGTAGTGGTAATAGTAATAGTAATATCATAACTATCATTATACCATTATTATCAGTATTATCCTTCCTAATATTATTGATGTAAACTTTTCCTACTATTGTTTGTTATTACTGCTTAACTCTTATTATTATTATCACCTTCATTATTAATGTTGTTGTTAACATTAATATTATTGTAATTGTTGTAATTAATATTGTTATTATTATTATCATTATTACTGTAATCTTTATTGTTATTGTCATTATTTTCATTACTACCATTACTTTCGTTATTACTGTTATTATTATTACTACTATTATTTTTATCATTATCATTATTGTAATTTTATCATAATCATAATTATCGTTTTTTTTCATTATCATTTTATTTTTTGTATAATTTTTATTATGATTGTTAAGTATTATTATCCTTATCCTTATCTTTACTATCATTATTATTACTATAATTATCATTATTATTATAATCATTATCACCATCATTATCCCTATAGCTTTTTTATCATTATTATTATTATCATTATCATTATTAGAGGGAGA
>NC_061831.1:1025603-1030603 GCF_019202785.1 Penaeus chinensis
TAATAATGATAGTAGTAATCACAATGATACTAATATGAACAACAGCGACCATAATGATAATAATAATAGTAATGATAACACTAAAAATAACGGTAATGGTGATAATAATGATAATGATGATTATAATAATGATAATAATAAAACAATGATAATGATGAATTAAAAAAAAAATATATATATATATACGTATACTATCGTCAAGAAGACACTGCCTGCGACTAGAGGATCCCAACACACATTGGCATTCCTATATATGACACTTTCTGCATACTCTGTTTTAGTTTTAGATTCTCTGTTACTATATGACCTACGGTTGTATCCGACCCTGCTCACAAGTGCCTACACACCTCGCCCAACAGGTATACAAGATAGATGAACACAGTGAAGTGCGTGCTCCTTCATCTGGCGCTTATTCTGGGGGAACTTTTGTTTTGTATATCCTTGAGGGGAGGATTTTTTTGCGCACGCACGGGGGAACTAATGCGACCGTGGGCTTATGTGAGCATATTGTTATAGATCTCTCTCTCTCTCTCTCTCTTTTTCTCAGAGTGGTCAGATGTCTTCAATGCCACGCCCTCCAATTAGCAAGCCACGCTCACTGCGCGCATGACCTCTGACAGTCACGTTGACCTATGGAATGACTCTGCCTCGAGTCACGGTCTTGCTCGGAAGCTGCCTCCGCCCGAGGGCCTCCCTCCAGGGCCCCCACCTTGCCGGTGTAGTGACTCCCAACACTCAGTAGCAATGTTTAAGGTTGAAATTACTTTATTTTCAACTGAAAAAAAATGACCAATTAGTTTCCCGCGCCACACCCAGACTTTCCCAAAGTCTCAACAAATAAGGGAGTCTGGTTCACGTTCCCCCCGGGGGCTTTGTTAGTACAAAATTATGAATTTTAAACCCTCGAACTAATTTCATTTTAAATTTTTCTAACGAACAATCCCAAAAAAAGGGAAGACACTTTACACGTAAAAAAAGTAACAACAAAAACACTGGGCAGTTTAAAAAACGTAAAACACGTAACCGTAATACGCACAACACTAAAAACACGTGACACGTAAAACCGCCAACACTAAACACCGTGACAAAGACAAAAAAACTTTAAAAACACATACGGGAAAACTAAAAACCCTGTGACATAAAACACGTACCCCCCTACAAAAACACGGCCCCCGGGACGGGGGTTTAAAATTTTAAAAACAACCAAAAAACGAAAACTTCCCCTTTTTCGCTAAATCTTATTGGGGACGGAGTACCCCGGAAATGCGGAGGCCCGGGTTTCGAGCACAAAAAGGGTCAGCGGGACATAAACCCGCCCGAATGTAAAAAGCGCCGGCGGGTAAGGAAGCCAAAGGTGGGGTCAACCGCCCCTCCAGGAGCCCCCGCTCCCTCGTCCTCAAAAGGAACCCCGGGCCAAAGAAAAGGGAAGTTACCCGAACGTCTTGAAAAATGGGTAAGCTTTGTTTGCCCAGTTTTTTTTTAAGGGTTTACCTTTTTTTTACTCGTTCGCCCTGGGGGAAACAGCTTTCCCGCGGGCCACAGGGGGCCCCAAAAAAAAATGGCAAAGGGATTCCCGGGGGGGGTTGGGGGGGGGGTCGTGCCACTACACCGGGCCCCACTCGTGCCCGGGTACAAAAACCCGGGCCCTTTAATCTCCGTTAAACCTTTCGGTAAGATTAACCTTCAAAACTCCCCATAAACAAAGGGCTCTTTCTGTTTTTTCCTTTCTTCTTTCTCCCCTCTCTCTCTCTCTTCCCCTCCTTCTCCCCTCTCACTCTCCTTCTCTCTCCTCCTTCCTCCTCTCTTCCTCTCCTTCTCTCCTCCTCTTCTTCCTTCTCCCTCTCTTCCTCTCCTCCTCTCCCCCCTCTCTTCCTCTCCTCTTCCCTCCCTTTTCTCTCCTTCTCCTCTCTCTCTTTTCTCCCTCTCCCTCTTTTCTCTCTCCCTCTTCTCTCTCTCTCTCTCTTCTCTCTCTCGCTCTCTCTCTCTCTCCTCTCTCTCTCTCTCTCTCCTCTCTCTCTCTCTCCTCTCTCTCTCTCTCCTCTCTCTCTCTCTCTCTCCTCTCTCTCTCTCTCTTCTCTCTCTCTCTCTCTCTCTCTTCTCTCTCTCTCTCTCTCTCCTCTCTCTCTCTCTCTATTCTTGTTTCAACCTGCCGATGGCGCAAAAATTAAAAACGATTTGTATAATCCTATTTCGCTAGAAAGAAGACATCAGACTGCTTTATCTAAGAGAGCATAAGGCTTTGCATCCTAATGGGGCGTCGCATTGGGAGCTCAAGGTCAGTCCGTATATAAAAACACTACGAACAATTTCTCTCGTTGCATGACGTATGTGTCTGCGTCACCACATGCGTCAGGAGCGTTTGTCTGCGTGGGAAGCAGTTCAGCAAATGCCCTCGTATGCCGGGCGAGACGCAATATAGAATTACCGGAGCGGAAGCACTAAAGCCGGGGATTACACACAAGCAATGCAGACATACACACAAACAAACGCGTACCCTATACATGTGTTTGTGTTCGTGTGTGAATATATATATATATATATATATATATATATATATATATATATATACATATATACATATATACATATATATTCATGCATATTTATGTATATATGTATATATATAAATATATATATATATATATATATATATATATATATATATACACACATATATACACATATATATACATTTGTGTGTGTGTGCATATATATGTACATGTCTGCGTGCTTCCCACGCAGACAAACGCTCCTGACGCATGTGGTGACGCAGACACATACGTCATGCAACGAGATAAATTGTTCGTAGTGTTTTTATATACGGACTGACCTTGAGCTCCCAATGCGACGCCCCATTAGGATGCAAAGCCTTATGCTCTCTTAGATATATCATATATATATATATATATATATATATATATATATATATATACATATATATATAATATATATATATATATATATATGTGTGTGTGTGTGTGTGTGTGTGTGTGTGTGTGTGTGTGCATATATGAATATATATATTGTTTGTTTGTTTATTCAGCACCCCTTCATTCCACTGCAGGATCTAGTCCTCTCAATTTATTACTGAGAGTTCATTTGGCACTCTTACCTAATTGAATGCCCTTCCTATTCAACCGCGGTTCAGCGAGCTACCACTTATGCCCCTACGACACCTACGGTTGATTTCTCAAGGCGATATGTCGTTTTCTCGCCTTATCCTAATCGTCGTACCGCAGGCATTTTTACGACTGCCACGACGGGAAATTGAAATCGGGACCATGAGGGTCGGAGTCCAGTGCTCTAACCGCTTGAGCAAATATGTGTGTGTGTGTGTGTTTGTGTGTGTGTGTGTGTGTACACCTATGTATATATGTTTATATATGTATATGAATATGTATATATCTGGAAACACGCACACATATATATATATATGTATATATATATATATATATATATATATATATATATATATGTGTGTGTATACATATATACATAAATGTGTATATATATAGGTATATATATACATTGTGTGTGTGGGTATACATATATAAACACACACACACACACACACACACACACACACACACATATATATATATATATATATATATATATATATATACAAACACACAAACACACAGGGTTTTTTTGTGTGTTTATATATGTACATATACATACATTTATGTATATATACATATGCACACATATGCACACTCACACACACACACACACACACACACACACACACATATATATATATATATATATATATATATATATATATATATATATATATATACATATATATACTGTTTGTATGTATATATATAAATATATATATATATATTTATATATATATATATGTATATATAAATATATATATATGTATATATATATATATATATATATATATATATATATATATATGTATATATATATATACACACATATAATGTATATATACATACACACAGTATATATGTATATATATATATATATATATATATATATATATATATATATATATATTTATATATATATATATATATTTATATATATATATATATATATATATATATATACATATATACTGTGTGTATGTATATATACATTATATGTGTGTATATATATATATACATATATATATATATATATATATATATATATATATACATATATATATATATTTATATATACATATATATATATATATATATATATATATATATATATATATATGTATATATATATATATGCATCATCATCATCATTTGGGAGCTAACGCCGGCAGGGGCGCATAGCCACATCCAGTCAGGGGCCCGGCCCATCTCTAGCTCCTCACGACAGGTTTGATCGATCTGCCCATGCCACGACTTCCTCGGTCGTTCCACAGGCCTCCTCCACCCAGGGTTGTCTCGGACAGAGCCAACTTGGTGGACAGGGTCATCCTGCGGGAATCGAGCCAAGTGGCCGTATAGCCTGAGTTGGAGATCGCGGATTGTGCAAGTAACAGGTCCTGTACCGGTCTCATGGTGCAACCGTTGGTTGGACACATGGTCTCGCCAACTGTACCCCATGATCCGGCACAAGGATCTGTTACAAAAGACATCAAGACGAGATTCTAAAGCACAAGATAGCATCCAAGTTCCATTACCATAAAGTAAAACTGGCAGTATCAGGGCATTCAAGACACGTAGCTTGGTCCTTCTGCACAGGTACTGGCATCTCTAAATACTCTTGTCGAGTGATTTCATGACCCCTGCTGCCAGGCAAATCCGTATACTGCCTTACTGGTGTGACAGCCCAGAGTCGTGAACTGCACCACCAAGGTATGTAAAACTCTCTTTGACATTGACATTTTCACCGCAAGCACGTACTGACTGCACAGGGTCACCTAGTAGGCCCCCAAAGTCCTGGATCTTGGTCTTGGTCCAGGAGACCTCTAGCCCCTGGTGCTTCGCTTCATTGCTTAATGCATCAAGACACTAGGGTTTCCA
>NC_061831.1:1040603-1043103 GCF_019202785.1 Penaeus chinensis
ACCACTTTGCCGTGTTTATGAAAAATAAAAGGAGGTTCAATGAGGAAGAATACACATAAATAATATAACCATTTATATAGATAAATTTCAATAAATTGTAAAAATGATATCCGTGCGCTAGCTGAGGGGTTTGGCGCCAAATGCCCGTCGAAAGATTTCCTTTAGTCTTATCCGTCGCCATTTCTTGGGCCATATTTCCTCGTAATCGAAATGTCCAGGGCGTCTCCGGCAGCGCCTCCGTCAGGCTGTACCTACTACAGCGCCTCCATCAGTGTCTCCGTCAGTATCCTCGCGTCCTGGTCCAAACTTGTTATTTTGGTCGCGAGGACTTTTTATGGGGGTTTTGGATGATGCTGAGCGGGTGTGGGCCGCCAAAAGAGGCTGTGAGTGCGGCAGCTCACAGCACTATCATTCTCGTGAATGGAAATGTGCGAAGTCAGTAAACATTCATGAAAACTGTCAACGGAACTGGGACTTTCATAAAGACAAAAGATGTAGAACTGATTAAAGCGACTACACACTCCCACAACCATCTCTTCACGGCAACCGCATTCATACTCCGTAAAGGGACTCGCATTAAATCTATCCCTTGAATATAAACGCAAACCTTGGGCTCGAGGCGAAGAATTATTACGTAGCTACAAGGGTTTCTCAAAAGTAGATAAAAGCAACTCCGAGTTTCAGCACAACAAATAATGTCAAATTTTGTTGAGATAACTGCAAGTTCATTCAAATTCTCGTGAAATCCACGAATATTACTTAAACGTAAGACAGTTAAGGCTAGGATCGAGCTCAACATCACCCGACAACAAAACAATAATTCCACTTAAAAAACAAGACCATATGTTTGAGAAAGAACTCGATAATCATATATGCGCGCGCGCGTGTGTGTGTGTAAACATAAATACAAACACACACGCAGACACACATACACACACACACACACACACACACACACACACACACACACACACACACACACACACACACACACACACACACACATACACACACACACACGCACACACACACGCACACACACACGCACACACACACACACACACACACACACACACACACACACACACACACACACATATATACATACATATATTTATGTGTGTGTGTGTTTATATATATGTATGTATATAAATATAAATAAATAAATAAATAAATATATATATATATATGTATGTATATAAATATAAATAAATGAATAAATATATATATATATATATATATATATATATATGTATGTATATAAAAATAAATAAATATATATATATATATATATATATATGTATGTATATATATATATATATATATATATATATATATATATATATATATATATATGTATGTATGTATATTCTTGAAGAAAAATAATTTCGCTTTGAAAATTTGACCAGTTGCTTCACAGGTTAAAGGCTCGAGTGATTATAATCATTGTTACTAATAACTATCCTCAAAATAAATTCACTTTTGTCATCACCAACACTAACAGTATAGCCAAATTTCTGAAACAACCTTTGAGATTTAACTCTGACAAGTGTTCTAACGTAGTGTACTTATTTACCTGTCTTTGCTACCAAGCTCGGTACGAGGGATCTACCTCACGATGGTTACGACACCGCATCCTAGAACACAAAGGCAAATCCTTCAGGAATGAGCGTCTGCTGAGCAAACCATCTTTCTCGGCAATACGAGAACCCTATCTACTCCACTCACACCCTTTCTCTAACAGAGATTTTAGTATTCAGTCGTCCAGTTCCTCCCGCCCTGGCCTTATCATCTCAGAATCCTTACATATACAGAAGATGAAACCCAAACTAAACAATACAACCACCGTGTAAGTTCATGTTCCTTTGTTTCTTTCTTTCTTCAGCTTGTTTCATAGTCTCATTCACTATTTTCTCGAGCCTACATGCATCAATTCTTTAGCAATATTTAGGGTAAGAAATGTACATGAATAAAATAACTTCATATATTAAGTTATTTCACACAAAAATATTGATTTTCTTATTTTTCTTTCTGTACGTCCTTTTATTTGCTTTAGTGACGGTTCAGAATGAAAGCCTGCCACTTCCTCTTCACTTGTTTGGTGAAATTATTTTTTTCAGCCTCCAGTATGGGACATGAATTTTGTGCAAAAAAGTGGGGGGGAGAAATGGCAGACACGATTTACGATTAACAATGTCCTATTCGCACTTCCTTATTTACCCGAGCACAACAGCTCGGGAAATACCTCAGGGCATTCGGATAAAGAAAAAAGAAAAAAATGTTTTATAACCTATATATGTCTTATATAAAGTGTAAAATGAGAAGTGGGATTTTATATACTTGGACCAATCCATGGACACACCGCACCAACCCTATTCACCTAATAGGCCTTCCCTCTCAACCACACCCACTTTGGCTAGTTTACGTGTTGGTGGTTATAATACTTCCTGTACATGTGTTGTTGTACTCCATTTATATGTTTATATATAAGATTAATTTA